>NW_028145783.1:515000-687500 GCF_977016875.1 Pavona decussata
TGTGGGACGTTAAAGAACCCAGACACTAATCGCAAAGAGTAGGACATGGAGTTCCCGGTGTGCTAGTCTGGTCTTTGTGCTCTTTCATGACTTCATGGTTGGGTGGGTAGGATGATAGATAGGATAGCTGGATAGATAGATACTTTATTATAAACACCACTGCAGCCATAAGCTGAATTACGGGATATTTACAAATTCTAATAATAACAAAGAGAAAATAAGGAAATTATCTACATCTTATAGACATGGCTAAAAATAAAACTGTTCTTCAAACGCTCGGTCTTACATAGGGGGAGAGTGAAATCACTTTTGCGTCTCAGTGCATATTTACAACTCATCCTTTGAGGGAGGAGGCTATGGAGACTGTGGGTGGGGTTACAGACGATCTCGTCGAACAGATCGATTGAAATCTTTTCTCTCCTCTCATGAAGTTTCGGTAGGCCAAATGTTTCTAGTGCTACACTATATGACAGGTCGGGATAGATGATTCTGAATGCCCTTCTTTGGATCCGTTCCAAATCTACACTAATGTAGTTTGGTAGAGAACGATGGAATACAGGACTTGCGTATTCCAGGACGGGCCTAATACATATCACATAGAATTGCACCAGTTCACTTGGTGCCACTCCGGATCTCTTGAGTTGACGTAAAAAGTAGAGACGAGAGGAACATTTTCTAATTAGTTCAGAGCTGTGCATGTTCCACTTCAAATCGTGGCTAATGGTCACGCCTAGCAATTTGGCACCGGTGACTAATTCAAGGGGTTTGCCATTTAGGACTAGGGGTTCAAAATCGTGGTTGTTATTGGAGAATCCAATTCGAAGTTCTTTGCACTTGGCCTCATTCAGTTGGAACCCATCGAGACTCGCTTGTCTCGAAAGGTCATCCACAGCTTCTTGGAATTTGCTCAGCCTCTCACTACCCTTTTCTAACTATTTCGGAACAAGATGTATCATCCACGTATTTCCACATGTCAACTGGTGTGTCCAATTCATTAATCATGACAAGAAATAACCAGGGGCCTAATTTTGTTCCCTGGGGGACACCGGATGGCACAGAGCGCCATTCAGAGTGACAATCCTGAGCAAGTTTAACTCTTTGTTTCCGGTCCATCAAGAAGTCAACGATCCAACCTTTGACTTGACTCGGGATATCATATGTTGTTAGTTTTTGAACAAGAACACTGTGATCGATAAGGTCAAAGGCCTTAAGGAAATCAAGAAGGACTACTCTTGCCGTGGCACCATTTCCGTCGGTGTTAACAAGCCAATTATGCGTCATACTGACCAGGGCATGTGTAGTAGACGATTTGGGAATAGTTCCAAATTGTCGAGGGCCAATTCTTTGTAACACAGCAGGTTTAACGTATTTCTCAACAATGTGATTCTTCAGCGAGTTTAGACAGGATGGGCGTAAGGGAAATCGGACGGAGGTGCTTGTTAATGTCATTAATAGGCCTTTGTCTTGGGACCGGGACTACGTCAGCCTCTTTCCAAGATGAGTTCGCTTATGGACATATGCTTATGTAAACTGCATTTGAATATATATGAATAGAAAATGCGGTATATAAATGCATTACCATTATCATTACCCGGGCACAAGTCTAATGTTTCGCACGCGTTTTGCTGGGCCAACAATCGTCTCGTGTAACACGTCTGTCGCCATGACGGATTTCGCGTGCACATTGCGCTAACAATCGCCCCGTGTAACATACATTAAAAATCTACGCTGTGTTGCGTTAAAAATCGTCGTTGAGAATCGTTCCATGTAACATTATTTATCCGTTTTCGAGAAGATAAAACAAGGAGGAATCAGGAAAACACACTGGTGTGCACTTGACTTATAAAGTTCTCGCTATGCTTTTTTTTTTCTTCAGTTTTAATCTTTTGTAGTGGTCTGTGGTGAACATTTGGGCGGCTGCACAGATAAGAAGTCAAAACTGAGCGGGATGCTGAGACTTGTTGCCGTTTGACATTCACTAAAACTTAATTAAAATAGTTTTCTTCTCTTTTAAATTTACATCACGATCAGACGCAATACTCAAGTGCATTTTGCGTTATATATGTGATGTACAACGCCTATAAAGTAATCATTATCCTGTACGACATGTTGAAGGTTTTTACGGAAGGGCTCCACCCCCCCCCCTCCCCCCTCCCCTTACCGTATTCTGATAGACCTCTTGTCTACGGTTCGGTTGCTGCTCTATTGACAAATGAATTAAATGCAGTTTTTTCTTAGTCTTTTCTTCGTAAACATCTTAAGAAATGTTCGTGCTCGAGAATCATAGTCCCTAATATCCAACCCCCTTCTCCCCCAGCAGCAAAAAGATGCTCTCCTGTAGTGTATGAAACGATCTGATACGACTTGGAGATGGCAAGTGGGATTCGGGATTTTGATAAAAAAATATGTGGCCGTTTGAACATACCGAGAAAACCAAGTAAATTCGTTTTCTTTCTTTATTGTTATTATTATTCAGCTATTTATTTATTATTTTTTTGGTGCTGGAGTTCATTTTCTGACTTGACTAATTAAGTTCCCACTTTTTTCCTTCGGAGGAATTGGGTAGATTTAGGGCTCTGTGCGTAAGAGTTGATGCTGTGCTGGCCTTGTGTTGACTGTCATGATGGGAATTAAAATCTAATTATCTGTCTGTATGGGTGGGCTTTCTGTAAACATTAACAGTGATGACTCCATTTCTACGGGAGACCAGAGTGTCGAGGAAGGAAATCTTAATTATGTTCATGCAGCTCTGGAGTCCAACGGTTATCCACCTAAAGTTTATCCAAAACATACAGGCTAAAAAAACTCGATCCTCAACAACAAATGTATCCCCAGAGGAACTTGCTGGAATGTTTTTTTAAGATGGTCGAACCAACCGAATCACTTAAGTCTTTCGCTTCTCTCCCTTACATCAAAGGAGTAACTGAACCTTTGACACGTATCCTTAAAAAAACACGATGTCACAGTTGTAAACAAACCATTTACCACACTACAACAACAGTTCCCAGCTCCGAAATTTCGATCTTCCATGGAATCGCAGACCAACGTCGTGTATAAAATTCCCTGTACAAATTGTTCGTGGTGTTATACTAGGGAAACCGGCAGAGCTTTCAATACCCGAAAAAAAGAACATTTGAGGAATACCAAAACTGCGGCCAAAGGTTCTAGAATTGCTAATCACGCCTGGTCCAACAACCATGTCATTGATTTTGAAAACGCGTCAATTATTGACAAAGGCACCTTCAGAACCAGAAAAACATTAGAAGCGTGGCATACCAGTGACACCTAACGCAGATAATTCTTGCCCGTTACCTGGACAATACAACATTCTTTTTAACAAACATTCATGATTATTTACATTTTTATTATTTCGCAATTCACGTTTTAAAAAAAACTTCTCATCGCTTTCTTATCACTCATTTTACCCGTCGAGGACTGCAGCTCGGGCAGCCGAAAGCTCGTAGTTTTTAATCATTTTAGCCAGAGATCGCTTTCTTAAATTTTAACTATGTTTCATCCTGGCTAAGGCCCCTCAATATTTTTAAATAATAATAATAATAATAATAATAATAATAATAATAATAATAATAATAATAATAATAATAATAATAATAATAATAACAACTTGTTATGAGTCATTACATGAGTAAATTCTTTAATAAAAGAAAAGAATCTTGGATAGTATATTTATCAGAAATGCATGGGCTTTTAGATTCGGTATAAGAGGTTGGTAGGCAAAATGAGCTCCTAAGTCTGAAAATATTAATACTAAATACTATAAAAAAGTTAAACGTTTTGTTGTTGTTTCACTTTCAAACCACACGGATTTTCTGTCTATCCCCCTTCTCACCTCTGAGTGTTGTGAGTCTTGTGAAACCCGAATAAGATAGTCCATATTTTCCTTGAACGTCATAACCTGGAATGCATTCTGGGTAGTTTTCAAAATGGCGGTAGTTTTGAGTTGTTTGATTCCCAAGTTCCCCTGCTAGGATTTCTCAAAGCAGCTCGCCAGTATGCGGTTCCGAGCGAAGATTGTGGATATAAATTGCATTCAACATTTTACACGTGAGTGGCTGGGTCTTTTTCTCGTTTTTATTTTCGCATAAAAACGAATGAATTGTTATTATCCCCTCACTTGTTGCATGATGTATGAAGGTTGCGCGCTCCTGGAGATTTCTCTCGATAAGTGAACTCAAATACTTCAACTCCATTTTGTGGTTTCGAGCTTCTAAGCTTTATAATCTAGACTTCTCAAATATTATGTTTTAATTTAGTCAAGACATACAGCTAGTTTTCACATTAGAAATGTGGTTGTTATTTTGTGATTTAGAGTGCGTAAAATTCTGAAATTTCAAGTCTTCGGAAACGCGATTTCCGCTATTCTGAGGCAAAGTCAACGTGATTTAATGTCTCATTTTTTAAAGTTAAAATGCCAGTCTTTGTCATGAAAAATATAACAAACCTACGTAAAAACATCTTTTAGCTTTATTGAGGAGTAGAGGCTTAACTTGGTTATGAACTTTTTGCATTTAAGATTGACTGCATTTATTTAATATTTTTACAAGCTTTTGACGCTAGCTTTTTTAATTTAGAGGGTTTGATCGAGCACTCCAACACCCCCCCCCCCCCACCCCTAGATCCGCCCCAGCTTTAATATCAATTCACGTATGGTAGTCTTAATCCACTACTGAACTCTCAAAACTGACTGATGAAAGAACATTAAAGCATTTCACTAAGCAGATTCTACCTTGGCTCTGATATTGGTAACAATGGCAACAAGGACAGTGTAATATAATTGTAATATAAATGTTTATTGTTTTTTATCTATTGTACTGAATCGCGTTGTACGTGTGAAAAATAAAAATTGAAATTGAAATTGTGTGATGGAGGTGATGGTGGGGACTGTCAAAGATGATATTAAATGGCATTGATGGTGATGATCAATGATAATGATGATGATGTTGATGGAGCTAGTGATTGCAATATTTTATTTGCCATAATTTTCTTGCTTACACAGGGGTCTTAGGGACCATATCTCGGATGGCAAAGATGTGTGCTTTGCGTCTGACACCAACAAAGCTTTACTTTATTTTGACTGATCATGCTGCTGTAGGCGGAGTGTCAATTTGGTGTGAATTAACACAGGTAAGGTCAAAGAATGTTTTGCACATACAGGGATGGAAATAACAGTTGGCTACTGGACAATTTGTCCAGACCATATTTCCAAAATGTCCAACTAATTCACTATACGAAAAAAAAGATGGCAACTGGTAAATTTACCCATAATTCTTAGTGTACAAAAACCCTAAAAATAATCATAAAAATGTGTAGCATACATAATATTGTCAGTACAGGGATGAATTTCACAAAAAATATGACTTTCTATGTGCCTATTGGTCGTGTTAGGTTGGCATTGGTGAATGCGATAAAAAATACAGCTGCAATCTTTTGACGTTCTGTGGATTGTTATGTGTAATTTTCTCAGAGATCCCAAATTGCTTAATTACAGTGCAGGATAATTAAAGGGCTGAAAGCGTAACTGTCAAATTTTTTTGAGCCAATTTTTTTGTTTTGTGCAAACTGTCTGAATTTGACATGCGTCCTTCATCTTTGTTAGAGAACATCACTCAGGAAGTGAGTTTAAAAAACACAGAGCCCTCTGAGTTTTTTTTTAACCTACTCAGGGTTCGTGCTACTCCTTAAAGTCCTTGAAAAGCTCTGGAATTTAAGTTTAGATTTCAAGGGTGCTTGAAAAGCCCTTGAAAAGAAGAATTTTTGCTGAAAGTGCTTGAAAATACTGAATTTTTGTTGGAATGGGAAATAATGTAGGATTGTATCAAAGTAATTTAGGGATTGAGCGCAGATTTCAAAATCGGGGACATTTTATCCGGGGGAGCTTTTTTAAAGTTGCTATTGACCAATGAAACCATTTCAAAACATAGTGCAAGACAAAGTAAACTTGTTTTGAATACTTCTTGAAAACTCAGTTTTTAGTGCTTGAATACTCTTTGAATTTTATGTCCAAAACCCAGCACGAACTATGCTACTTCAAGGTGTTTGAAATTAGGTGAAACATGCTTTTGACTGTTTGATATGTAGTTCTTTGCGAACCCATTAATAATTCTTGAAGAAAATCAAAGCAAACACTCATCAAATTTTATGATAATTAAGATCACATGTATACAAACTTCCTTCATGGTGGTGATTTTCTCTGTTTTCTCTTCATGAATTATTAATGAATTTGAGAATTATTGCTTGAAAGGTAGAATTTACAAGTTCATCTTTGCCACCTGGGATTAAATTATCTCTTCTGCTCCCAACACCCCCTCCCCCTCCCCTCCCAAGAAAATCCAAATCACAAGACAGTGTATAATCTTGTAAAATCCTAGTCTTGTTACTAAAAGGAAGATTTTTTGTCTCCTTCCTTCAGAGCAATTTCTTTGATGAGTATCGCATTGAAGGGAAAGATGAAACCAATAATATATATCTTGAGTTGATGCCAGATAACCTGACAAGAGCAATGAAATCAGCCTCGAGTGCACAGGCAGTCAAAATTAAACTTACAAAGAAGCACACTCCTTGTTTAACATTTGAAATTACCCTGGTGAGTTTGTTATGTGTTACATTAAGACCATTGTTTGAGTGACAGTGTAGTTAAAATATGTAGTGCACTCATTAACTACCATTTTTTTCTGTTGTACGGCACGCAGTCAATCATGTAGTTTCTTTTTCTTAAAGTTTTTTTTTTATTGTGTAATGAAAACTTGTAAGTTCTTTTGTGTTGTTGTATATCACTACCAGACTTAAGTATAAGGACTGTTTGAGGTGACTTTGACTGACGTTTCGACAACCTGAGTGGAAGTCATCTTCAGAGTCAACTGAATTGTGGAACGTCAGTAGGTGGTATATATGTCTCTGGTTGTTAACCTGATTGGTCAACGGAGTCGAGATGTTATTGGTCATTTGTCAGTAAGCTGTGATGTTCTTGGCTGTGAAGACTGTAAAAAGTGATTGGTGTGTTTCGATCCGTATTTTTAGACTTAAGTATAAAATTAATAAGCATTACTGTAAACACATTTCTTTGATTTATACATCTACATCTACTTCAACTTTCATTTAGTTGGTAAAATCATGGAATATCACGCCAAATTAAATATAAGTAAGATTTAACAAATAATTGCAATGAAAACAAAACTATAATAAAATCAAAAATATCTTTCCTATGATAAACCTATCTAAAAATGATTAACTAAACTAGTTTGAAAGGAGCTTACTGATTTAGAGTTAACAATATTTACAGGCAGCCAGGTATAGATCTTGGAAAAAAATATATTTAAAAACCTCTTTCGTAATTGTAGGTATTCTATATTTGAATGCATGACTTTTTCTTGTCCTGGTCTCACTGTGTTAGAAATTAAGTATTTTTCTGAACTGATATGCATAAGATCATGGCACAATTGGTACACTGATGTGCCAAACATTACTCCTCCAGCCATCTCTGACAAGTCACACACGAAGTGTAGTACATGACGTACCAGTTGGGGTGATTCCCCAGAGAAACTGGGAGGAATACGATGAGCCGGCCATGCCTGATTTTGATGTGAGTAGTAATTTGATAATAGATCATAGGAACAGTTTTTTTGTTTCAATGTTTTTGAGATGATTTTATTGGTTAGAAGTAATAAGACCTGAGGAAGTCTGTGTTTGTCATGCTCATTGCTCGAAAACTCATCTGGGATTAAAAAAAAATGTGCTTAAAAGATGAACCCTAAGACCTCTAGGTCATGTACACTTTCCTTGTCTAGATTTTGTGTGGGCTTGTTAAGTAAATTGTCATTTGACCTTGTTTTTTATTTGCGGGGGGGGGGGGGGGGGATAGATAAGCTTGTTGGTGATGTTATTGGTCATTGGCCTTTTCTCCTACACTTCATCAATTAACAATGAAGGGGACATTAAACAAGCAATGCCACGGTCTATAATTCTGTGGAGCATAGTGGGCAAGAAGTTTGTTGTAAAAATTACTTCCAACTGGTGTAAATTAAAGAAATGTTAAAATAGTTATTGAGCCTTGTAAATTATCACACTACAGGCATTCGAGAAACAGGCGTCAAAGATGTTTAAGCTCATTCATGGTTTAAATGGTTGGCTGAGAGAAACTGCCATAAATGTATTTTATAACTGGTGTCTGATGGCAACACCTCATTACATTTGTAAAGTGCCCTTCAACATAATTATGCTACTTACTTGGCATGGCAACAAGCCAACAAGGTGTATCTAAATGACTCAACAACTGTGACGACACATTTCAAACATTTACACTTTCCCTGGCGTGGCAACAAGAAGTAGGCAGCTAATTTTTAGAACTTCAATTTAACTATCCTTTTCTTTGCAGGTAAGCATTTACATGCCACCCATGAAAGTGGTAAAAAATGTGACTGAACGAATGAAGAACCTCAGTAATTTCTTGGTAAGTGAAAGAGTCTCCTGTAGCTCAGTGGTTAGAGCATCCGAACTAGTAATCGGAAGGTCTTAGGTTCAACTCCTGATAGGAGCACTCGGATTTCTTTTTCCGAGTTTGCCTGTGTCATTACTGAATAATACATCATTCTCATTTGTTCACCACTTATAATATTACATCATCATATTTCCTTTCATTGCGCATATGCCACTCATCGACATTCCAATCCTAGCAGTATGCAGGATGTTTGTCCCATGAACCTAGTTTAATGGCCTTAGCTCCCACGAGTCTCCTGTAGCTCAGTGGTAGAGCATCTGAACTAGTAATCAGAAGGTTTTAGGTTCGACTCCTGTTGGGAGAACTTGGATTTTCTTTTTCTGAGTGTGCCTGTGTGCCACGTAGTCACACTCCTTGTCATTTAGGTTGAACCTCAGTTTATCTGGGGGTGGGGTGAGGGGCAATGCCAGGTTCACTTTCAGGGTTAGAATTCTTGTCTTACTACACTATCAACCAATCGGTGTTTATCGCTGTTGTTGGTGCCCATATTTATTGTAGTGTGTTGATCATTTGAACTTATTAATTATGCTCAATTGCAGATACTGTCAGCCAATCAGAATGGTTACATGACGCTTGGAATAGACACTGACTCAGCTACTGTGACGACGCATTTCAAACATTTAGATACACCTACATGGGGTAATTGTATAGATCTGTTAGTGTTCAAAGAGTGGATTACGATAACTTAATCCAGTGGATAAATCACTATCCAGCAGATAAAATGTACTCCAATCAATACCTTTAATCCGCTGAATATCAACTTACCCACTGGATAAAGTTACATTGTACATTTTGTGCACTAAACTCTAGTAGGTTTTAGACTTTTTATACCAAAGCTAATTTAATAGGAGGTTTGCCTCTGCTTTACAGTAGCAGTTCAACGTCTTCAATGTGACCAAATCCTTCGAAATTCAGCCTTTTGGAAAAAAGCAAATATGGATCTACATCTAGCGCACAAAATTTGAGGTGCATACAAGTTTGGAACGTTTGCTGACTTTTTGGGCAAACTGGAAAGCTACTTACAGTAAATCCTTCTTGCAGTAAATCCTTTAATTGTAGAATTGTCACTATACTTTGTAGAGTTCCTACAAGTATTCAATGCAGTGATTAAAATTAGCTTTTACTGAAATTTGCCCAGAAATGCACCTAACCCTGATTTTGGGTACTTTATATAAGACAGACCTGTTTGTCGTTTTCATATGACTTCATGTTTGACAGAATTATTTGTTTTTAGTAAGAATTTAGGTTAGGGGACACTTTGTGATGTCTATCAGACAGTTCATGCATCTCATTAGCGTGCATTTCTTTTGCAGAGGGTGAGTCATCTCAGAACCACAACCGTGATCCTGACAAGATGGCGGAGGCCAGGGTTGACATCAAAAAGCTTGCTACTTTTCTTCATAGTCAGCAAGTTAGCCCCAACAAAGTTATATGCAGTACGTAATTGTTTTTTTTTTTCCCTTTTTTGTGGCTTATTCACACGGTGAAAGTATAAATCAACTAGGAAAGCGTTACCGAACTCAAGCAAGGGAGTAGCTTTTTTCTCATAAGGTCCCGAAAAACTCGGGGAATTTTTTGTCACATCAAAGCTAAACTAAATTCTACGTCAGAGTCCTCGAAAATTCAATAGACATGCACCTTTCAAAAGCTCAATTTTCACTGGACCCTGATAAACTGCAGCTGCATTGTCGTTTTTAGTGCTGGGAGCATTGTTCTGTTGTTCGTTCTTTTGTCCTCTCCACCAACCATGTAAGACGTTGCAAACGGTGCAGGTCCCTGAAAATTCTGGAAATTGATTTTTGGGTCGATTGTTGTTTCAGTTCTTTTCCTTATAGGCAACGAAAGATCATTTCAAAATATCTCTGTTATCTCTGTGGTCTTGCATAACATGGTTCATTGTGGTTGGTGTGTGAAGGGTGATTTGTGGCCGGGTAAATGCCACGGATTTTGGTTATTTTATCGGGTCATTATCCTACAGGGAAAATACCAGCCGTGAAAAAAAAACATTGACCCATCCTACTCTTGGATTGTGAAATCCACGTAGAGCGATTTTCGATTGATACTTGAAAGTAATTTCGCGTTTACTTTGATTTTGCTTTCCTATGTTCTGTAAATGTTTAAAAAGCTCGTGCTACGTTCTTTGACTGTCAGAAAACAAACGAAAACTAATCGGCATTTGCGCGCGTTTTCCCGCGCTTGGCTGCGTTTTTTGTCCATTGTTTCCATAACAACACAATCAATCAATCAATCAATCAATCATTTATTTTAACACGTTACGTTTAGGAGTTTCTCTGTCAAAGTCAAAGTCAAACCCAAATACATTACGACCATTCAAATAGTGTCACACCGAAATTAAGGTTCTCTCAGTGCTTCAAAAGCGGCTGACAACGTAGTAGTCTATTACTTTGCTCTGCACTGGCGTGTTTTCAGTTTTTGCTTCAGCCAGACGAACTGAATATTAGACAATTTATACAGTACGCAGATTATGACAGCGTATCACTCGGTTGACAGAGAAGTGCCCGTTGTCCACTTTTCTAATATTATTTTTTTTCCATAGGTAAACAAAATTTTTGTTCCATAAGGTTTTGCATAAGGAAATGACTGTAAACAGACTTAAAGCAGACGTGTATTCAATGTACATAGGTTCATCTTTATTCTTTTCGAATAACTGGTGTCACTTTGCCTTGACTCTCTATAGGCTTGCACGTCTTGCACGCAAGATGGAAGGTTGGGGGCCGGCCGGTCTCGACCGTGTCCGTCTTTATGGTATTTACCGGTGTCTTAAGCGGGCTCTGTAAGAGAAAATGAATGAGCTTTTCGTCGGGACAAATACAACTGCCCTTTCGTTTTCGGCTCGATAAAAATGCGGGGAAAAAGGTCAGCATGACAGCAATCGTTTTTGTAAAGCCAGAAACAACTTCTAAAGGATTCCGTTTCCTAAAATTTTTGCATCTTCAATATTCAGCTGAAGCACCCGAGCAGATCATACTGTATCAGCTTACACAAATATGCCTCAAAAACAGCCAAAAATGACCTGGGAACACAGGATACAGCATTTCGCTAGTATTTTGCATATATGTTCTGGTTGGGTGCACCAGATTCTTTGTTGACACCCACTGAGGAGACTGAAACGGCAAATGTGTCAGAGGAGAGTTGGCAACATGTTTCTTTCATTTAAGAAAGACAAAGAGACAAAGCATCTTACGAATACTTTCTCCTTTCCCGATCACTCGGCCTCTCACCTCTTACTCTCTCCAGTCTTCTTTCTTCCTCCCCATTCGGTGACTTCTGCACAGTCGATGTCAGACATACGGACTGATGCAGATCATATTTGAGATCTAAAGAATACAGCTTCAAATTCCTGCATCTCGTTAAACCATTGAAGCATTTTTATGTCGTGCGAATTGCCAGTTGTGACGAAGAACACGATGCATATTCAGTAAGAATTGGACAGGATGACCTCGATTATAACAGCCGTGTTTAAAACCACCATCGGCTTGCTGGTCAATAAAGGAAGAGATAAAGCAGCGGCGAAGCTGAAAGAAGGCGACGTAACAGATCATTACTTCCGCAGCTTGATTGTGCGTGAACTCGATGAGATCAAGTCGAAGTTAGAAGGGTTAGGAAGAAAAGATCTTTTGGCGAGTATCAGCTTCTTTAAAGAGGGGATCATTATTTTGTACGAGGTGTTTGAAACTGCGAACTATCAAGACAGTGACAGAGTGGCAGTCGCTGCACAGGCAGCATCATTGAGAATGGAAGACCAGCGGCCGACTTTAGATGTCAGCTTTCAATTAACAACAGCTGGTTTGAAAGCAGTTTCGCTAGCTGAGGGTTTTAAGAATTTGCGACTGGGTGATTTAGATGAGTTGGCCAAAGAATCGCTTTCTGACGCAAAAGGAAGATTCCAAGAGGCCCGCAGGAAGGCCACCGAAGCCTTCGGCAATGAAGGCTTAGACCCATCTGATCGCCTTTTAGCTATGATGGTTCGCGTTATGGGAACTATTTTGGAGAAAGTAGACAATCCGGCGAACGCATTAGCGACATGCAGAGTTTGTTTGGAAGAGCTGCATGCCATGCCAGCTGTTCAGAAGAGTTTTAATATTGAGTTAACGGGTGGAATTAAATCCTGGTTCAATAAAGCTGAGCGGAAAGAAATTGTCACTGAAGTATGTCAAATGAATCACGTCATCTATGATGTCACGCAAATGGTTGCCTCAAGAAGTAAACGTCGTCTTACCTGGCCTTGCATTGATACCGGAATTCAGAAAATCGAGCCTTTGAGGGACGTAAGGATATCTAGATATCTTGGAGCAGAAAACCACGGACATTACCGTCAAAGTATTGTCATTTGGGCAGGGTGGTGCCAAGGAACACAAGCTAAATGACGTGGAAGGCATCAGCACAAATTCGAAAGAACACGTTATTGTTGGAGACAATGGATCCATAGACCGTAGCGTAAAAGTATTTGATGCTGATGGCAAGTTTATGCTATCTTTGTTTTGTTTTGGTGGGGATGAATGTGCAAAAGCTTGCGAAATCCTTGATGTGGCCACTGACCAAGACGACAATGTCTACGTGCTGGCCGATCTTCTATACAAGAGGGGTAGGCTTGTCTGTGGCGTGTGTGTATTTGACAAGGACTACTGTCAAAGTCACTGTTTTGATCTCAGAGATAGTTTTAAAGGCTGGGCGCTTTCAGTAGAAGAGACCAATAAACGGATTTTCGTGTTGGGGTTTCATCAGGAAGTAGGATGTTCGGTGGAAGTGTACGAAAGTGGTGGGTTCTTTATTTGCAACTTTGTTGTCCCGAGAGCACACCCGTCTATGTCGGACATCACTGTTGGCAACGAAGACAACATTCTGCTTTTGATCAAAGACTGCGTTAAGATTTATACTACTTTTGGAGTCCTTTTACACGATTGGTCAGTTGATGTGGTTGACACAATAAATTACGACTCTTCATTGTCTTCCCAGAGATTTTATTCAGCAGGTGAACACGTCTATATAGCTAAAAATTCTGTGCGTGATTTTCAAATGCAAAATCTCACTTTCCTTGTATCTATATACACGAAAGAAGGTGAGTTTGTACACAGCATACACCTGGATTCACCCAAATCAGCCTTCTGCATAAAAGGGATAACTGTGTCCACTAAAGGACGTATTGCCATAGCACATAGCCGTCTTCCAGAACGTGATCAAGGAGAAGTTCATGTATTTTAAGAAAAAACAACAATGAAAACTGACTACGAAACACTTTGTTAACTTTTGCATATGGCCATTATAATGGGGTTAGAAGGGCGTACTGGGGGTACCGTTGGAATTAACGGAGGCTTTTTGGTGATGAACACGGTAGTGACAACAATTTAAAGAATGTCTAAATGTTGGTGTGCCATTTCCAACATTTTCCGGAGTATAGATGTACCAGCCTCTTTGTAAAAGTAGAATCTTCTTTACTATAGCTTCAAACTGGTGACTCTAAGTTTTCAAGGAATTCTACCCACTTTACGGATGATTAATCATTTTCAAAACTCGTATTTTCTGGGGTATGCTACCTTTGATAATTTCAGCAAGACATCCAATCCTGCAAAAAAGGGTGTACGTAGACTGGAAGTGAGTTGCTCAGTTGTACATAGTAAAAATTGTATTTTTTTTTTGTTTGTATTTTTAGAAAAGCCATCAACTTGTAATGTGTTGGTGAACTCAAACGACATGAGCAACAGATACTGCAAATGTTTAATGAGTATACTTGAACTATAAAATAAAACAAAACGCTTGGAGGCGTCCACGCGGGATATTTTAGTCGATGCAAGCAGTAACTATAAATGGCTTCCCACAGTGGCAATCTGTTTATACGTACAAATAAAATAATCAAAGGCATTTATTCGGGTGAGCTCGTAGATAGAATGAGGTTTCACTTGGTACTTGAATGCTTCAACTGAACACTTAGATGAGAAAGTGTTTAAACCTTGTGCCCTGATTTGAAATATTTGCTGAAAACATTGAAGAAAATGTAAGGGAATACAGTTGACTCCCTTTATTGCGGACACCCTCGGGACCGCGAGTTAGCGGTGTCCTTAAAAGCGAGAGACCGTAATAGTGGGAATTTATTTTAGTCAAACGTCTGCAATTTATTTTTACCGGGGATTTAGCTACTGTCCGTATTATCGGGATGTCCGTAATAGCGAGGTGTCCGCAAGGCGAGAGTTAGTGTAAGCTGAAGCTGTTAATGTAATGTTACATAGTTGCGGAGGCCAGAGTAGACGTAAAAAAGCTTGCTGCTTTTCTTCAGTTAGCAAGTTAGCCCCAAGAGAGTTATATGCAGTAAGTTCTTGTGTTTTCCTTTTTCCTGCGTTTTGTTCACAAGATGAATGCATGGCACAACTGGGAAAGCGTTGCAACTAATCGTCAATGGCGCGTGTTTTCCCTCGCTTGACGGGGGCCATTCATATGTACATGCTTTTCTGATTAGTTCGTTTTATAGTTGTGATTGATATGTAGCGTCATTGGTTTTGGCTTGACAAAACCCACTGGAAATCCACTATAAGCCATATCTTTTCAATAGACTCTACAGTAGGTAGTGGGACGCACAAAATCGGCGAGCAGCGCGCGTTAAGCGTGGACGGGGAGACTGGGCATCCCCATGCCATCCCCTCCCTAGTACGTACTTGGCTCGCTCTGCTATCGAATTTTTTCCAGTACAGGAGCCTTCCTGTCCATTTGCAAAAAGAACGAACAACAGAACAATGTTTCCATCCCTAAAAGACAATGCAGCTGCAGGTTATAAGGGTCCCGTGAAAATAGAGCTTTTGAAAGGTGCAGGACTACTGTCAGAGGTACGGAAGATACCGTGGTTCAGTATCCTGCAAGAGATTGTGGAATTGTTACGTCCACCTTTTCTGCGCTGTGTGTGTAAGTTCATTACATTGCGATGTCAAGCGACCTTTCTAAGCCCTACTTATGAAAACCTGCCAGAGTGCTGTTGGGTTTGAAGTATGAATTATTCTAAGCATTTAATTCCCTTTATTTCTATCTTCTGTAGACATCGTCCATGGGAAAGCCGTCCAGTTTTTGTTGCTTCACGAGGATCTTTCACTTCAGTATGTCATTCCAGCTGTTTCTTTATGAAATGATGCCTGGCTGGTCCGCGCTTCAGATGTAAAATAACCATGATATACCCAGCTAAAAACACCACACAGACAGTTCTGAATTTTCATTGACGTCATCGGTAGCTCGTCGCCGTTAGCTCACTGGAAAATCATTGTTAGCGTCTTGGTAACTCCTCTAGCTTATCGGAAACTGTTCATTAGCTTATCGCCGGGTGACTCATCTGTAAACTGTGGACTACCCATCGTCAATCCGTCTTCAACTCATCGATGATTCGTCACGTCGTGCCAAGATCATAATTATATTTATTTCACTGGTTTATAGTGTTTCCAATTAGCACTGCAGTGGTAAATACGTGTACTTCGACACTTTAATAAAGATTTTATTATTATATCATATCGCTTGGTTATGTTAAAGATCTTGCCTACTAATACAGAAGTATTTTTGCGCAGTTTAAAACTATGCGGGAAAAGAAGATCTTAGCAAGAGATTTTAAAATCCAAAAAGAAAATAGGGGGTAACCACGCATTTTTCAGAGGTAATTAACCAACAATAATTCTCAAAAGCGTTAAAATATATGACAATGAATGGCTTTTTTTTTTCCAAATTGTTGCTTAATTATCTCTGAAAAATGTGTGGTTACCCCGGTTTTCTTTGTGGATTTTAAGAACCCTTCCTAAGATATTCTTTTCTTGCAAAGCCATGAACCGCGCAAAAATACCTTTGTATTAGTAAACATGGTAAAAACCGTCCTAAAGAAATCAGGGTTTCTCAGATTGTCCCTAGATGCGCAGAACATATGCGCAGAAGTAAAAAGAGGCACCATTCTTGATATGGTTGCTTATTGTCTACTCATCGGTTACTCATCATCATCATCATCATGATCATTTCTTTATTTAACCTCGGATTTTAGAGTAGCTTATGCAGCTAATATCTCCGAGCATTTACCCACCCAACCATGAGAATATACACACAAAGACCAGACCACAACACCGGGAACTACGTCCCCTACTATTTGCGAACAGTGAGTGGGTTCTATACCGTCCACAGAGTTATTTACGAACAAGGGTTGTGAGATGGGGCCGATAAGACTAGAAAGTCTAACCATTTGCAGAGGTCATTAAAAAGGCAGCACTTTCTCCTCAGTTATTTAAAGACCCTGAGTGTTGGTCCGGCCGGGGTTTTTGAACCCGCGACCTCCCGCACAGTAGTCCTGTACTCTACCAACTGAGCTAACCGGGCGGCGGTTCATCGGCAAATCGTTGGAAACACATCTGCTGGATGTGATTACACTGGACAAAGGAAACATGCATGAACCTGTTTTTCTTGTTTCCCTTCTAATTCATCTTTTCAGCTTTCCATCATTTTTTTTTATGGCAAATCAATCAAACCCGCACGTGATAAGGCAAGTCATCGACTGTAATAACGAGCCAATGAGTTCTAAGTAAACATGTTGCTGACAGGATAGCTCAAACTGAAGCAAAAAGCCGTGGTCACATTAAATATGGTTATATCAGCAAATTTTCCACTGCAATGCTTACCGGCCACTCCCTTTAAAGCAAGATTCGGCCAATGCAATACTGTTAAACCGAGGCTAGGTCAAAAGAGGTAAGAAAGGTCGAATTCGATTAAGCCTGGTTTAAACGTACGACGCAAGCACAAGCATAAGCACGAGAAACCTACATGTAAACTGGTGCGACACAAGCATAAGCGCCTTGTGCTTGCGCTTGTGCTTATGCTTGCGTCGTTCCGGTTTACACGTACGACGCAAGCTTAAGCACAAGCACAAGAAAATGGAACGATTTCCATTCTTCTGTGCTTGTGCTTGCGTCGTACCTGGCTTTAGAAGTGAAGTCTAATGTGAAGGGAGTTAGGAAACTTAAAAAAGGCACGGAACAACTGAATCGCAATGTCACCTTTTTATTTCCTCACACAGCTTGATTAATATACGTATTTATACTACAGAGTGACGCCTTTGTCTAGTTGGACATGACCATGTTGACGAAGTCTGTGGAAGAGAAAAGGTAACAAAAAAAGTTAAAAAAAACCCCAATATTTTTGCGTTTGTGCATGCGCTATTTGCATTGAGCTCAAAGGAATTATCACAAAAGTAAAGTTTAAACTCTTGCTAGGGCGGTGTGTTTTTTGTTTAATGTTTACGGAGCATAAAGAGCGTGTAGGTGATAACATCACTGAAAAGTCTTGGATGATGGCGTCACAAAATCGGTATCGATACCAAATATCGTAATCGTATCGGATCGATTTGAAAAAAACTGAAATGGGTCCACCCTTGGCCTTGATTAACACTATATCTCGAAATCCACTTCACAAATACGTAAATATGAGTACCTGTGTCCGATCAGTGCAAAGCAAACGAAACAAGCAGCAGAAAACAATACAAATTCAAAACAAAACTAAAACAATACTCCATTAACACAAAAAATACAGTGTGCTGTAGTACTCGCAGAAAGACCCCAAATATAGACCCGATGACCCCTTCCCTTTCGCAGACCTACGAAGCAACTCTCTTTCGGTCCACTTTGGGGGAACCCGCTAATTATCAGTACCGCGGTCTTTCTTCTTCGCCCCTCTCCACGAGGTGGGAGCGGTAGGGCTGGGGGGGGGGGGAGGGGTGGAGGGTTACTAGTGACTTGCCTGCGGTGTTTATATATCCGGAATGCTCTCCGACATCACCGAATAAAACGTCAACCTCGTGATCTCTGAGCTTGTTACCTGTGAAAAGATGCAGTGAGTTAGCAAAGTTATATCCTCTTGCTTTTGATCAAGACCCTGTTCAAGCGGCGTCATGGAAACGTGGCTAAAAGCTGAAAAAGCCTCCTCGACTTTTCTCGTTTAAAACTACAAGTTATCCTTTCAACTTGATTTGTTAGTCCACTTTTGATGTGCTTGAGTTCATGATTTGGTTGCTTGTCTGGATGGTACCAGTGCAAACCCCTGCGATAAAGTCAAATTGTTCAGCGCTCTTGTTAACTCTACCATGCACGAATCACTCGATTACCTAGGTACCCCACCCGTATAACCCCCACCCTACATCGTGTGGAAGAAATTAAACGACTTATTGGGGCAAAGGTGTCAGTATTGTTTAAACTGTTCTTATCTGATCTTTTCTATACCAAAAGTAGATAATTTTTGTCGTTGTTGTTGTTGGTGGTGCTGGTGGTGTTATTAATTCTCTCCTTCGCAGAGGCTCTTACATATAAAAGGAGCGAAAAGTTGGAAATAGGGAAAACGTGGCGAGGGGAATGACGGGTAGAGCACGAAAGGCCTCGTTTCAATCTTCTCCCTTCCCACCGTTCCCTGCGCTCCTCATTATTTCACTCTCTTTAGTCCCTCCATCTCTCACTGGTCTCCGAGGAGAGTGTCATTGACACAACTAACAGTCCCATTTTCAGAACTACTCTCAAAAGAGAGGCTATCCTGGGCTCACACCACTCACCGAGGAACTACTTAAATGGACAGGTGCAAACATTCCGTATGATGGATGAATCTTGTCTTGTCTAGTCATGTCTGTTAAGAAAAATTTGTATGTGCACAAAGAACATTTTCAGCCCGTACTGCCAAGATACCGGCATCTTACAGTGGGATCTCAGTTAACTGCCCAAAACGTGGCCAGCTCGCTTACGAGGCTGGCCCGCCGCCATATTTAACAGGCCCAAAGGCTCCGTGCCTGCTATGGAAATATTTTTGCCTCGCCAATTTTTGCCAGGTTTACTTTGTTCTTTCCATTGACCCTGTAGCTACTACTCCTGCACCACTTAAAAGATCTACTTTAATTTCTTGAATGAAAATAAATATATAGAAATGCCTCATCCGTCCCTACTTAGGATCAGAAATGTGTCCTTCACCTCCCCCTCACCCATCAGTGCAAGCCCTCAAGGGTTTTATGATAATGAACTAATCTTGAGGGAGATCCGGAAGCGAGATAGATCATAAGCCAATCAAATGTCGCCTTACTCACCCAGTGCAGTTAACACGTGACGCAGTTCCCCGGATGAGACCTTGCCAATGCTGTCCTTGTCAAACACACCCAACGTCTCTATGAACTGCTCAGCTGTCACTTGTTTGTCATTCTTTTTCTCCTTCATAAAAATGGCAAGGAACTCTTCAAACGAGATGCGACGGTTACCTAAAAACAGGACCACAGTATAAACTACACAGCACTGAAAGACCAGAAAGACTTAAGAATCACGTTTACGGCAAATGAGAGATTCGCGTTTATGTTTCCTTGAAATAATTAGTACATTCATGAAAATAGTGTAAAACAACTCTGGACTTTCGTGCTAACGCAAAACTACTCAATTTTACTGAGAAACTGGAAAGAGCGAGCGGCAAACATGGCAAATATAGGATAAACATGGTCACGTGGTCATTTCTGCCTGTTTACCGTAAACACAATTCTAAACCTCTCCACTGAGTCCACCCTAGTCCCAGAATTTTTTCTTCCACACATTTATCAATTAACACGTTCCAAGGCTTACCATCCAACGTTTAACGTGCAAAAATCCCCAAATAGCGTCTTTAACGAGGCAGCCATTTAAAACCACAAATAGATAAGGGGTGCGGTTTGTTTTTTAAGGAACTGCGGCTACGTTGGCCGGGAAGTGAAAACGAATATATTTGGTTCTCATTAACTGAGTGGCAGAAGCTTGTGCACAATGGCTCTGCGAAAGTAGAGTCAAGATGGCCGGAGGAAGGTCAATCAAGCCGGAAACAGGCAGTCTTGGCGCGGACGGCTTGATCCCCTTGGATCTGAGCGGCCTGTATATCAACTGAGCTGATAAGTAAATTGGCCACCGCAAAGAGATTAACGAGCTGACGTTTTCGAGCACGCGAAACGTCAGCTTGTTATCTCTTTGCGGTGGCCAATTTACTTATCAGTTGGATGGCAAACCTGTGTTCGCTTAGACAAAATTTAATGATCCCATCTGAGAGTTATTCAGCTTTCTTAGGCCTAATTTATCAGTGGATTTATGCGTCATATTAATTTCATTCTTGTTTCCTGATACTATTGAAGTTACGCCATCCCATGAAAATGTTTTTTTCTTTTTTGCCATCGCCCGACCCACCCAATATTTTTGAAGTTAAAAGTATCTGATCTGATTGATTGTCTGCTCTCTTTTCCCGCGTTTCAGTTCTCTTTGCTTATTTTAAAAATGTGTTTCGTGGCTCTGACATCTAAATTTCCTCTCATAACGAATTCTTCGAACATCTCAGGAATGATACGTGCTTGTTGCAAAATGGCAGTCAGGGGGAAATTATAATCAAGGTTCGCTTGGATTTACTGATTTACTTGTTGTATCAGTTAAAATGGAAAAAAAAACTATTTTGTTAGTCGACAGTTTTATTTTGGTCTATTTTCAATTTTCGAAACCAACTGTAACTTAACCAAGGCCCATCATTAAACTAATCTTCTTAGCTAGCTAAGCTAAAATGCTGCTTGTTATCGTACATAGGATGATCTCCAAATCACGTAAGTTGATTTTTCCACCCCTGCTGTACTTTACGATCGTTCAACAATGCAGAATTTACCATCCATAGCGTTCATTTTGCAACAAAGCCTTGTGTGGTGTTTGAACAGATAACAGCTTGCGTGCGAAAAGTGTCGCGTTCTCGCCAAAAGTCCTTCTAATTTTGCAACCATCATGATATCTATCGGTGTTTAAAGCTTATCTTGGACATTTTTCAGTCCATCCTTGATAACACGTCGTTTCCACGTACGTCCATTTCCGAGGGCCAGGAGTTCGAAAGCCGATTTAAAACACTTAACCACAGATTTCCGTTAAATTGAAGAAAGATCACCGAAGATCTTAAAGGGTCTCTAAAAGTCTCGTTAAGTAAGAGGAAAAGTCGAAATTGATTGATTCATTCTTTCTTTTGTCGGTCGTTTGTTCGCTCTTAAGTTTGTTTATTTATTTTCTTATTTTTTTGTAAAAATATGAACCTGATTAGTTATTGATCTGCGCCCGGTTGTTCGAAAGCCGATTAACGTTAACCGCTGATTAAAAATTAACCGAGGTTTTCATCTCGCTTATTTTAAATGTTTTCAAGAGCTAATTTTATGCTAACGGTAAAGAAAAGTCAAAACTAAAGGGCAAAAATCTTTTGGAAGAATCTTTATTGATTAGTCATTAAACTTGAATCAAAGTTTATGTTAACCCAGGATTAGCTAAACCGGGCTTTGAGCAACTGGGCCCTTGACTTGAATTGTAGCTTAACACTGCTTTGAACAGCCGGCCGGGCCCCTGCAGGTAGCTTGCGGGTCCCAGTATAACGCCCTGTGTTCCATGAGATTCTTTAAAAACGGTTCTACAACTCAAAAATCATCCCTAAAAACTAGGAAGGGTCTGAATGACTTTGGTGTTTTAAAGTAGCACAAAAAAAACTTGAAATTTCTGGTCGTTGTCATACTTCATAACTCAGGGAGGTTTCTTTGCATTTCTCTGTATTCATTCGATTTTATACTATTTGATTCTGAGAAAATAATTTTGTTTACTCATCCTGTTAGATTGAGGACTGGGAAACAAAATTAGCTTTCAGGATCTACATTTTTTTAAAGCATTGCAAGCTTTCGATTTCTTCGCGGAACCTTTTTCAAGATTCGAAGGAATCGATTTCAAGCTTGTAATGCTCCGGAAAAATTTTTTAGACATGCCTCTTTTTGAAAGCTAATTTTGTTTTGCTATTTCGGATTCTGGTTTATGGGTTCAAAGGAGGATCGGGAGTCCATTTACTAACAATTTTTACGCTTCCGGTGTCGGCTTTTACAAGCTGGACCTTATTATAATTGTAAATGCACACAGAAAAAGCATCTCAAGTCATAGAAATGATTTGAAGACAAATCGCCGAGATCGAGAAACGTCGCAAAAAAAAACGTCAAATTAAACTTGGCTGCGTCCCCATCAACAATTATCCTTTATACGCCTTTTATTTATACATAAACTGTATCAATCATCATTGTATATCTCCAGATTCTTCGAACATTGGATCGAAACAGCAGCACAGTAAGTATTCGTTATTTACTTAATGCTGGTCATCTGGGTGTTACCTGTACACAATGGACTGTTGACAGAGTTACATTTTTCCAAAATGAACTGTTGGCGAAACAATATATGGATTTATCAAAGTAAACGGTTCTATTTGGCGGACCCAAGCGAAGAAAAAAGGTAATAATACCAAACTGGAGGCACGAGGTTATTTTTAATAAACCAGCCGCTTTGAATATTCAGTATCTGTAAGAGATAACACTCGAAGCGATTAATGCGAAATCAGCTCAAGAGGGGCATGGCCCCAAAATTGCAGTCGTTCCCTAAAATGTCGTCTTTTTCTCAAAGAATCTATCTAAAACCAAATAAGCCTACAAATCAGCTCGCTTATCACACACAAAAAAGACGAGAAGATCTAAGGGTACAACAAACTAAATATGGAATGGTCTTAAGATCGAAATTGTACTCAAACAAACCAATAGGAAAGATAAGAATTTAATAGCAGGTCATACCTAATTAACTGCCACGTCTCAACAAGCGCTGATTTCAATAAATCTCAGTCTAATTTGCACAATAAAACTTTCCGCGGCTGTGTAAAAGATAGTTTATACTTCAAATCAGACAGTGCAATTTCAATCAATTTCGTTACCCGATTGCCAAAACAAAAACGCGTCGCTTTTGAAACATAATCTTCGGGATGACATTTGCCTGTTGCAATACTGATCGATGGTTTTTCAAGGGTATTCATTTCGACGATTTTGTCTATGAGCACGCCAAAATATGCTAAGCATTCGTACTCATAAGCGTAAAAGAATTAAACGTAGTTATGATAACTTTAAAATTCATTTGTAAAGTAAATTGAAAACGATTCAATTTCTTTGGAAAGTGTGGTACATATTTTTAGAAACAACACACACACACAATACTATACTTGTTATTTTAAAACCTATGGTTTCATTACGCCGTATCGTTTTCACAGCTGAGAAAATTCTAAAAGGTTGCCTCGCTTCACGCACACAGTCCAATACACAAACGAAAACAACGACAAGCATATTTTTTTAGGCGCTGCATTTGCGTGACAAAATACTCCACTGAGGAAGGTTAAATTGCACAAGAACTGAAGGATTTGCTCATTTATCACTGGACGGAAAGAGGCTTAAATCAGTGAAACTTGGCATAAAACAGTTCCAAAGCTTTGACGTCCCGGTTGTTTTTATAATGACTGTAATCCGCCCAAAGGGTTGCAACCACATTTTATATTTATATGTCATAATAATTACACTGGTTAATTTTTAAACATCTCTAGCGCTCCGCTCGTACGTAATTCAAAATCTGCGTCACTGATAGAGAGAAATAGTAATCGAAGTAACAAAATAGACAAATTGAACTCTCCGCATAAATAGTATTCCTTCATAGCGTTGATCTTCGCCAATAATACACACAAATTCCCGCGAATAGTACTAAGACAATTCAAAGAACATAACCAGCCAAAATGTTCGGCTACCTCTGAATTTACGCAGAGATTTTCGCTTAATCACTTACCAACGTCTTTCTCAATCTTGCGAATATCTTCATCATCAGGATTGAGGTTTAGCGAGCGAAGCAAGCTGCCGATCTGATCCCCGTCAATCTTCCCGTCGCCTTGGTTGTCAAACAGAGTAAACGCGTCCCTATACTCTAAAAAAATAGCAAAGGCGTTAACTCCTCAAGGTTGTTATGTTAATTGTGGACAAGGGAGGACCCAAGTAATAGATTATTTACCATCCATCTCTTCTTGGGTTGGTTGAGCCATGCTGGCGTTCGGCGAACTGGTCTGTGAGCTGTGGTTAAAGTTACTTGCGTTAATGAATAAAATGCTCAATTAGACAAGGAAGTCCTGGAATCACGGGGTGAGGTCACTCTGGCACGCACATAAAATTAAACCCAGGGTCGGGTGAGTAGGAGAGTACTGATCAAGTAAAAATGCCCGGGGGCATTCCCCTCTATAAGCCATGTCTGCACGTGCGTCGCCAAAGGGTACGGTTTTTTTTTTAGCCGTTTTTGGTTTCAAAATGTGTATAGATGTTTTAAAACAATTTTGGTCTGAAAGTATGAAAATGGGTGTAGATTTTACGGAAGGGGGATGAATTTTAGAGCAGAGGTCAGGTCTGAAAAAGGTACCAGAAAAATACATATTCTGGTCTGAAATCGGGAGTCAGGATTTGGAGAATCGAGCCACGCACCTCCACCAAAAATATCAAGGAGTATCCCTCCGCCTCCACCCCCATCCCGGGCAAAAGTGTAACACCGCAGACTTTGCAATCACTTTTTCTCCCCCGGGGCCCGTTTCTCGAAAGTCCCGGTAACTTACCGGGCCCGATAAGTATATTTTTGAATGTTTTTCGCCGATTACACAGCGATTACAGACATGGTACTTGGCCAATGTTTTCATAGAATTATAAGATTTAAAAATTTAGTATACAAAGCTAGCTGACTTCTGTTAAGAAACATTTGTCGCAAAAGACACTTACCGGGCCCGGTAACCGGGACTTTCGAGAAACAGGCCCCTGAAAGTTTAACCAGGAGTGAACATGATTTTGTTGGATGTTTTTGCCGTGTCACGGCTATCAACAGTCATTTAATGTTAGTTCCAGTGCGTTTATTGAAATGTTTTGTAGTTTGCTTCGAACCTTCTCCACCTTCTTCAGTTGCAAAGGTGTTGTTGCTGCTGTTGTTGTTGTTTTACTTGAGTGTATACAGAAGCGTCGGCACGTGGAGTCTGCTTATTAAATTCCATTCCTAGGGTTGCAGACTTCTGGGGATGAGAAAGAGAGAAAGTGCGGTCTGTCGTCCGGGTTTTCTCGATCTCCTACTATGGGACTAGCCCAGACCAGACCAAGGTAAATAAGCTCGATCACCAGCCGCTGTTCTGGGAGGGGGGTGGGGGGGGGGGGGGGGAAGATGGGTGCGGTCATATCAATTACCCTGCTAGCAGAGTGTTTCTTTGTGGCAAGTCTTTAGCTAGGCTTGATGGGCTCATTTTTCCAACCAGCGGCTGGTAATAGAGCTTAGTCTTAAGCATGTAAGGCGAAGTCGCTCGCGTCTCTGGCATTTCGCATAGTCGTCTAACAAGGGTACATATACATAGATATGTTACTTACATCTTCCCTTAGATAACAAGGCTTTTTCAAAAACTTCGCCAATGAAATTGGGCATATAATTTAGGGTAGATTCATCAGACTCAGTAAAACTTTAGTATAATTTCTAAAATGAAGGAAAACGTAGTATAAATTTGGAGAAGTGAAATTGTGAAATCACTGCCAAAAATAAACAAATTTCTGCGAATGCTGTTCTTTGATCTTTTTTGTGGAACAAGTTTATAGTATGCACAGGTAATCAGCTATTATTTTTGCAACACTGGCTCTTTGGCTTAGAACCAGTAAAAATAGATATTTACATCTGCCCTTCCACAAATGTTGATTTAAAGCTTTGGACAACAATCACATTGATAACCCACAATAGCACTTGAGATTCTTCAGAAAAGTTCTGAAAAATTGTGTCATCACCTTTCACCACTCCATATTTGAACAAAATACTAATGAAACTAAAGAAGAAACTGAGTCGCACTCAAGTGAATTTTGATACCAGAAAGGTTTATTATTATTATTTTTCTGTAAAAGTACGTACTTAGTACATCACTTTTATTCTATAGTATCATGTCTTATGTATAGAAAATGTTATGAATATTAAACTTTGTAAATCCCTGTCATATAATTTATTATCTCTTAATTCATGAATTAACCTGCATAAAAGGTGGTTAAGCGGTGACCAGTGATCACTGAGCGTGAGGCAGAGAGTGTGGGGGAGTAGGGGGGAGGGGTGGGGGAGTGTACAGGTCCTCAAAGTGATTGATAGCAGCTAGTGCATTAAGATATGTCCAGAAATGCACGCTAATGATTCATGAACTGTATGATAGACATCACAAGGTGTCTCCGAACATTAGAAATGGAATGGGGCATTATGAAATGGAAAAATTGTTGAGTTTGAGAATTCTGCTGTTGAACAGCAAGTTGTTATGACAGGTTTAAAGTTCCAAAACTCCAAACCATTCTTACATGTCACTAAAACACAAATAATTCTTTCAAACATGAAATCACATGAAAACGACAAAAAGGTCTGTTTTATATGGAGTACCCAAATTCCGGGTTAGGTGCATTTCTGGACATAAGTGAGTGCATCATGTCTCCCCTTTTCAGTGAAATAATCATGAGCTACGAGTTAAAGAACATTAGAAATGGAATGGGGCATTATGAAATGGAAAAATTGTTGAGTTTGAGAATTCTGCTGTTGAACAGCAAGTTGTTATGACAGGTTTAAAGTTCCAAAACTCCAAACCATTCTTACATGTCATGGGTCTCAAACTTAGGCATTTTGCTAATTTTGTCACCCCTTTTCCATTCGTTATATTCTTGAAGTTATACTCCACATATGATGTTTAAGTGAAAATCGAGTCATGTGACCTCAGCTGCAAATCTATTTTAAAACACTGCATAATGATTTGCAAAATTAATGTAAAAATCACAGAAGTGGGAGCCACCAGAAAAAGCAAGGCTGTTGGAGAAATTGGGACTAACTGGAATGAAAAGCAGGCAAATCTGATAGCCTGCCCCTCTCTTGCCCCTCCCCTGCCATAGCTTTACCGCCCCCCCCCCCCCCCCAATAAGCGAACATATCCTGGGTTTTATGAAGAAGAAATACAGTGGAATCTCGATTATTCGAATCCTCAATTTTCAAACTCCCAATTCCTTATCTACCAAAAGTTGATTTCCTTGGATTTGCTTCAGTCCGATTTTACCACCGATTTTTAAACCTACCTATTTTTCACAACAAAATCAGTTTTCCTAAGAGGTTCAAAAAATTGTTTTTCCACTGCACACTGAAAAATCTATGTTGTACCAGCAACAAAATATATCCAAATGGTCAAAGTAAAAGAAGAATATATTTATTTTTTTAACGTATTTTCAACAATTCAATTCAATTTTTCAATTTCGTCAATTTTTCAACAGTATTCTGATTCTAGAATACCCAAAATATGTCCCACAAATTCTCACTCACACATGAGCACTGCTTAATGAACTTTCATGCAGGATATTCACTCACTATTATCATGTTTAATAATATTCGGCTCTATTATAATCAGTTTCCTTCTCAATTCTGAATCACAGAAAATAATATTATTATAAGACTTCTAATCTGCAGCAGCTGAGCCATGTTACCCGGACATAACCATCTTGACAAATTCTGTTGACATCAAATAAGAAATATTTATTATAAAATTGTTAGCATAATAAATTGTTCATTCTGCAGATATAGACGCGCCCCTATTTAAAATGCAGTTTTCAAATGTAGACGCAAGCAAGCCAGGGGATAAATTCTTATTAAGCCTGATATGCATAATTCGTATATGCCAACTCTCCCAGATTATCCAAGAGTCTCCCAGATATGAAACAATCTCCAGTCTCCAGTAAGAGTAATTAAATTTCCTGGATAATAGCAACTGTTGATCTTTTCTTCATTGATAAGTATGACCTTCACCTCCAGTTTTCAACAAATTGGTTTATCTACTTCACGCTATGGTTCCTAGGTGCTTTACCCCGCATCTTTCACTCAAAAAGTTACAAGGTTTTTTGGGGATGGGTTCATTTGGGGAGAGTAGGAACCTACAATCCTATACCAAATATAAAACACTAACATGGACTTACTACTGTACTTCTCGTCAAATGAAATCACACTTATGTTGGTTTGTACAGTCAAGTTTTGCTTCTCCTCTCCCCTAAATCAATGTTGACTTGGATACACAGGTTCAACATTCTAAGCTTGTTTAGTGCTCTGCATAATTCTCAGATGCCATCCAATGAAACAATCATTAAGCCCAACAATCAATCCAACCTCTAAAAATACACTGGTCATCTCAAAATGTAGCCCTAAAAATTGCTTTTGACTAAAACTAATAAATCTGAAACAAGGTACAGGGTCTTTTTTCAACACAGCTCCTCAATTACTTTGTCATTCCTGATACAGAGAGCACTTAGTACTATGACAAGTTTCAATCTCTGACCCCACAAAATAATGAATGGTACACTACCAATCCACTAGGAAAAAAAATATGTGCACCTTCACTTTCATTCCCAATCCCACCCCTTTGATCTGATTTTACATCCCTTCCTACCACCCTCATGACCTATTCATATTGACGCAGCTCCATGCAAAACATGTGGCTACAGTGGTCAGAGCTTGAATCACAAAACAGTCATTAATTCTATTTTTACAACAACTGTCAAAATTCCCGAACACTGATTGGCTTGTAGATATTGTCTATAAGAGTAAAGACAGTAAAAATGACATCAGATGCATGCTTTCTCAATGGAAAGTAAAGCCAATTCGGCTTGTACTTTTTCCACGTTATTGTAAAAAACAAATTGATGGCAGCTTTAAAATGTTCAAAACTTGGCAGTGACACCACGAGCTGCACTTCACTGAACATTTGAACATTTTTTGACGTCATTTTATGGTTTATACGAGTATAGACCACAGAAAACTACAGTCAATTTGTAAATTCTATTTATACATACTGAACATGACATTGTATGTACCTTCATAGTTTATTTGTCCTTGTTGGTCCTCCAAGCCACTAACAAGTAGATCAACCTCCTCTTCAGTCATTCTTTCTCCTTAAAAGAATAAATGTTTCAGTAGCAGATGAATGTGCCTTCCCAGTTTGACTAAGTAATTTCCTGGGTATGAATTGTTTACTGTTCAAAGAATAAGGCAGCTCCAAATCAACTGCACAGTAAGGTGCAAGATAATGGCGTAATGGGCTCTCTGATCATAGTGAACAGGAAAAAGCCAATCACCTTAAGAGGGTTTTGAAGTAGGTACTGTGTATTACAACCAGAGTGAATTGAAATTTGAGAATGTCAGTTTTTGAAGAGGTAAAAAATGAAGAAACTGGAAAACAAATTCCTCGTTGAGGCCAGAAAAAATAACAGAGACAACTCAAGGCCAGGCAACAGGCTTTTTGTCAGAAATTGAGCATTGGATGTCCAAGATGAAACTCTCCCATAAGTTTTTGAAACAATGGCCAGGGTTTCTTCCAGAGGCAGCCTGTGTAGCAGTTGTTTCCTTTCCAAGGAAGCACAACATATAAAGAAAAACTACTCTGGAGAAGGGGTGAAAAAAAAAAAAAAAAAGGAGGGGGGGGGGGAGGGAAGAGAAGGGGAACAAAAAGAAACTTCTCCCTTCTTTTTCCCTCCCCCTCCCATTCCCATGTTATTTTTGCTCCTTTTCAACTTCATGAACTTTCCATGCTCTCAGAAGGATAGGACTGCCATGCAGGCCATTCCAGAGGATGCCAACAAAGCAACATTCCAAGTGATCGAGATATAAATCCACATGAGTTTAAGATCCTCAAGGTCTCAACAGAACTTGAGAAATGGGACTTATGTCACTACTAACATGAACTTCATAAACATTTCAGTCACCTAATCCTGTGAGTACATGTCGCAGCTCGGCAGCTGATATCTGACCATTACCATCTCTGTCAAAGACACGAAGACCATCCACAAAACCCTCATTGGAGTTGGTTGTTTTTTTTTGGCCAATGGAAAGGAAGATAGGCAAAAACTCCTCAAAAGAGATGCGTTTACTACCTAAAAAAGGAGATAACATAATTAAAACCAGTAAGCATTATCAATAGTACTTGCAATCAATTTTTGCTTTTAAAAAAATAATCTGCCAGACTGTGCTAATAGCTTCACTTTCTATTGAACAATTAGATTATGAACTTGAGATTTCTGTCGCGTGACAGCTGATGAGGGTGCACTGCCTAAATCAGCTATCATGCATAGAAATCAAGAGCAAATAATCTAATTGTTTTAGTATAAATCTACTAGTCATTCAAAACTTAACAAGTAAATTATCCAAATCCTCCTCATAGATGCTTCGAAAACACGAAGAAGCAGGCTGAATTTTGTTGACAACCGCTACTCGCTATCTATCACAGAATAGATGGTGGGTAGCGTAGCCAATCAGAGAACAACGGTCGGAATAGAACACAGGGCTGTCAACTCTCCCGGATGATCCGGGAGTCTCCAGATTTTGAACTGTATCTCCTGGTCTCCAGATTTATGTCTGTAATCTCCAGATTTTGAGCCATATCTCCTGATCTCCAGATTTATGTCTGTAATCTCCCGGAGAATTGACAAAGTTTGCTATTTGTCGCAGACTCGACTTTCTGACAAGAAAATCTGAAAAGTGTAGCGTTGTTTCTGGTACTGTTTAATGTATGTCTCCCCCCCCCCTCCCCACTGAACCTGTGAATTTGGCCTTGATGCGACGCCTCTGTAAGGCGCTTTGTTATTGCTGGCCGGGGAAGTCATATTCTCCATATTTGAAGACGTGTGAGGTTGACAGCCCTGAGAACGCTAGTAGATTTATACTAAATAGCGTTCGATTACTTGAAATATTACTGCTCCTCATACATGAGATGCCAGTCCTTCAGAGGATACCCAGCATGAAGTGACAAGAGTACCGACTACTCCTCCTTAACCCTGGTTGACACAAGCTGCCAAAATAACAGCATTGGGACTTTGACAAAACAAGATGCCTTTAATCGGCATATACACGGAATGCTTGATGTTGCCCCATTTATTCCCCATTGTATGCTTCGCAGATTTTTAAAAACTATCCTCCCTTGAATCGCAATTGAAATAATTGAATGGTTTTATTCAGAGAGACTGCGTGATACTGTTTATGGTTGTGTTACTGAGAATCATACCGGAAATAACTCTGCGATAACGTCATAACCCCCGCTGGAACTGGTCTGGTTTCCTCCGTGTCGAATTATTCGATCTGTTTTTAAAAGCGTAGTTTCTTCGCGGTGTACTCTCCCAATTTCCACCGTTTTAACTGTCGAGTACTACTTGGAAGTTATTCATTCATGTGGCCGCCATTGAACAAAAACAATGTTCTAAATGATGTTTGTTTGACGTCACACGGGTAAAGATGAGTAGGTCCCCTCCCTCGTGATATAAGCGCCGTTAATGGATTTTGATTGGGCTGTTTTTGTTCAAGACAATCAGAACAATAAATCCCTTCTGGGAGAGGGCAGAATTTAATCAAAGTTTAATGAATAAATCAAATGATAATTTGACGTCACACAGAAAGGGATGAGAGGGTCCCCTCTCTCGTGATATGTGCCTAAATAATAGATTTTGATTGGGCCACTTCTGTCGACAATCAGAACAATACATCCCTACTAGGGGAGGAGATATTTTAATGCATAAATTAATATGGCGATTTGTGACTTCTACAAAAAAAAAAGAAAAGAAAAAGATACCGACCCAAACCTAGACACGGCCTGCCCTGCGGGCATTCCGTGTAATAACATAAAGAAAACTGATCTGTCATTCCTTAGGTAGTTATGTTTATGTTATCGTGTTCCTGTTATGTCTTTTGTTGTGTTTTTTCACATCACAGAAAGTCAACAACAGGGTTTTTTTTAATATAGTTTCGTGACCTTGCGGTTATGCCGTCATATTGCTAGTGTGAACCAGACATCACAGTACTGGATACTTGCCCGTTGTAAGGCTGAATCCCAGTAATGTTTATGGTTTCAAAAAGTTTTGAAAATTGCAGCAACATATTTCAGGATTTATAAAGACTGTTAACAATGCTCTGTTTCCCTGTATGATTGATCATCAACTTTGAGAACATGATACAGGTGAAGAGGTGAACAGAAAGCAAGTCCACTCCCTGCACGCAACGGCAGGTTTGTACTCTCACAAATTTTGTTTTTCATGTTATTCAAGATGGCTGCCCAATGACAAGGAAAAATAAAAATTCATCCAATAGCTAATTTGCATTTGCTAATTGCAAATAACCCAATTCAAAATAGTCCACGACAACAGAAACAAAAGGCCTCAAAAGCCATAAATTTATTTCTGCCCACAGGGAAAAGAATACAAAAGGACGCCATTAATAGGATACAAAGGCGTCAGCGGAAGATCAAAAACCAGCTTTTGTCCATAAACAGTAAAACCGCAGAGTTACTAAACTGTGTTTACTTTTAATTCTGAATTGTTGCACTGAGTGAAAACTTCTTAGTTTATAAACTTCAGTTTAATGAGCTCTGAATAAGAAGCTTATGTGAGGCTTTCTTCCAGCATTCTGTGCGCAATAATTTAAGCTTTGTCAATATAATATGGTTTCCAGCCAAAACTACAAAAAGCAAACGAAGAAATACTAATGTAAAGCCCCAGAAACTTCTATGGTTGATCTAGCTTCATTCTTGCGTAAATCACTGCAAATAAACAAGGTCGTCTGACGTATTCGTACTTATAAACACTCTTTCGAAGCGGCATTTAATTTGCCGTGTAGCACCGAAAGTGGAAGTCCTTCAGTCGTTTTATGCAAATCAAATGAATTCTCAAAGTTTCGATGATACGATAACAATTTCGAAATGCTGTAAGCTTACCGGTTGGATCCACCTCGTTCAAAGCTTTTTTGACATCAGCTTGCGTGGGGTTCAGTCCAAGCGATCGCAGTACTTCTCCAAGCTGTGTTGAGTCAATCTTTCCATCCCCTTTCCGATCAAAAAGCATAAAAGCTTCCTTGTGCTCTAGAAAATGAAATAAGACAAGAAGAAAACATTATAGACCGTCAAAAGCTAAGAAAAAGAAAACCAACACGGCCAACATCACGCCGCAAATCGATACCTTACCCGAAATCTGATCTTCCGATAACGTTGCCTACAAAGAATGATAGAACCGTAAATGAAATATTTAAGATATATACACACACACAGCTAAATTATTTTAAATCTTGAAAGAAATAAAAATGGTACCATTGCGTTAGATGACTGTTCTCGTTTCTGAATATTATTTTTACAGTGAAATGTTGTCAGTTTCTATTCCCCAGGGACCAGCCTCTGCCTTTTTTGGAAAATCGGAAGTGATAGTATTCTATCGTAATTTCCTGTCAAGGATATAGGTCCGCAATGGATCCTTGCGGAAATTATTCCCTTATTTTTTTTTTATTCCCACGGAAATACTTAAATTTCCCTTGCCAGAGAAAACTTCTCTATTTTAGATTATTTTTCAGTGCCAAGGTTACCTTCATGCAGCTACGGTCAGGAAAATACATATATCCAAAGGGTATTACAGTCAAACCGGGTTATAACGGACACCGTTGAGACCGGGGGGTGGGGTGTACTCCCAAAACCCTTATCCTATTTAGGACCAAAATCTGCAATTTTCCCTAACCTATTTATGACCTGACCAAAAATTTGATACCCTAGTTGTCTGGTCAACTTCAGTTCAAAAACCCCTGGAGCCCATCGCGTGACCGGAGCGCACGACAAGCCGTTGCGGCACGTACACAGTTGCCGTAAACATCATGATGAAGAAGTAGCTTCTTCAAAAAAAAAAAGAAAAAAAAAAAACGAATTCAAGACTAGAGTGAAAAAATCGATACCTAGTTATTACCAAAATGAGGGCAAAATGGCTAAAATCGATACCCTATTTATGACCACGGCGGCTGAAAAACCATACCCTATCGCGCCGCACATAACTATATAGCCCATATAAGGGAGTACTCCCCCCCCCCCCCCCGAGCGTTGAGAACAGAAAAGTGTCCATATTTCGGAGTGTCCTTATTAAGCGGGTTAATTTTAAGGAAAATGTGTGGGGTGTGAACAAGTGGCTCCACTGTATTTAGAGAATTTTTGAAGAGGGGCTTTTCAGTCGGCTTGAGCTTTTATGGGGTGTCAGAGGGCGCAACGCCGTTAAAATACAGTTGAACCTCCATGTACGACCACCTCTCGTAAGCAACCACTTATCCAAAACACCAAATTTTTCTCAGTCAAAGCCCTATAGTTGGAATCTCTCGTAAGCGACCACCTCTCATAAGCGACCACGACAACTCAGTGAGATGACGGCATTACAATTTTTCATTGTTTTTAACCTCTGGTAAGCAACCACTTGACACATGATCGCTGTATGTACTACGTTACTCAGAGTTTACGAGTGAACGTTTAGTGACAACCTAGCACTGCTCGTATTGTAACTAGAAAAATTTATGCGATATTAAAATTCTCTTCTAAAAAACAGACATGTCAGGAGAGAGCCGCCTGGTTCGACTCTTATAAGCGACCACCTCCCATGAGCGACCACTAAATCTTGACGTTTTGGGTGGTCGCTTATGGGCATTGGCGAATCCTGACCGTGGGCCCACTCTTAAACGCTTGACCTGTCTCTCTTTGTGATTCGAATATTTCGGCGCCCCTCGGTTCTGATCTGGTCTACTAAGAGGGGAAGGAGCGGGGCTCCCTCTAGACCCTCTCCTAAATCCACCGCTGGCCAGAAATGTTTAAAAAAAGGGTGTTTTAAATCAGGCCTTAAAATCTGGTGTTTTACTTCTTATAGCAGGGGTGGCAACCCCCTCAATCCTCCCCTTAATCCGCCTCTGGGAACTAATTTTATTTGATGGCAAGATACGTACGAAAACTGTCAAGAGAGTGGGCTTACTGGGGGCGAAGAATACTCAATAGATGGAGGACTTGTTCCAAATCACAAATTACCGAGAGCTCTGGATTTAATAACGTTTTAGAAAGTCTACTAAAAGACCAGCTGAAGATATTTCAAACGAAACGGGTTGTGTATCACACCGTTCCAAACCAGCTCTGCCTACCTCTCTTCTGAAAATATCTGAAAATGGGGGCTTGATTTAAAATCTGATGTCCTCAGCAGGTGGCGGAAGTAGTACCTTGCTTGAGGGTGCTTAGTATAGCTCTTACCTGATATGAAGTAGGGTAATGTTTACCCTTGTCTGCAAACGGGCTTTCCTTGGCATTGGGACAATTTGTTTGCTTGCTCATCCCGAGGAGCTTGCTTGAGTGTGACCTACGTGTAGTTTGTGTAGACGTACCCAGCCCAAACGGGGAGATGGTGGATTCGTCAACACTTACTTGGCTACAATGCGGTCTATTTTGGAACAACGAGACGGGGTGAAAACGTGGCTTTTTGATGGTTTTATTTCGACTTCAATCATTGTCAATCACTGTCTTCTCGAAAAAAAAAAAACATTTTTACCCCATTTCTTTCTTTTTACAATTGAAACAGATTCAAACGGAACATGAGCAGATCAATGATCGCTTCTCTTCTCTCGATTCGCGGGAAAATAAATGGTAGCACTGCGAAACATTGTCTATTTATTCAGGTTTGATCTCTTAAAAGGAGCATATTTCTTTGCTTACATTATACTAAATTTTGCAATAATTAATCGGCTCTGATTCAAAATAGACTTTATGCTAATGCTATTTCACTTCATAAGATGTGTTTATTAACTGTTCTGAAATACATTATTTTACATAAAATGTCTGTTTTTAAACAAAAACATTTTATTCTGAAATAACATTCCGATTACAACTGCTCATACAGGGCTCTTGCTTGTCGCCCATATACCCTAGCTAACTTGGAGCTTTGCGTCTTGTTGGCTCGGTGGTCAAGGAAGGCCTTTGAACGTAGCGCGAAAACTAAAATTCAACCTCGGACGCCGCTTTCCATTAAAATTTTGCAGTTCCGGAAACTTTCCGTGCCAAATGAAAAAGGCTAGCTTTTTTCCGTTTCATTAACAACTTACGATCTCAATGGCTGATCAAGAAATTTACGAAGGCGGCCAAGGAAATGGGAATGGAAATTTTGTGCAAATGGAACGGTAATTTCTGTTCCAAAAAGTGAAGTGCCTCAGAAGGTCATTCGTTTGTTTCGGAAAATTTCCGGCATTTCCAGGCGTACCATTTGCATCTCAACCGGTTGAACCGGAAATTTTAGCCAAATGGAAAGCCCGGATGGAAAGCACCCCGGGTGCTGTTCGTCAGAAATAACCAACCTCGTTCCCAGGGAAACCATGGGAACGAGGTTGAGAAATAACCTCCGTTCGCGCAAGAGAAACAGGGTAAATTACGGGTAACTACTGAACAACATTTTAGGAATGCTATCCTTTCAAAGAATCTAACTAAAAATCTAAAGACTCTGTGAATATCTAGTCCTCACACAACAGTAAGCTCTACTCGATCATCAGTCGTCTTCAGTCCAAATAAGGTTTCTGCCGTCGGCTCCGTACACGAGACGTGAGACACACTCCCATAAGCTGAAAATAAATTGGATCATTCCCACTTGGTTAGTCTACTAACACAGTCAAACTTTCGAATATCCCACTTATACCCTTTAGTGGCAACTCTTTCAATTTTATCGGGGTTTAATCCTTTAACCCCTAATACCAAAGACCAAATTCTCTTATCTTGCCCCCATACTGTTCTTATAAAATTACTGGAGAGAAGTTATTAAAATATCAAGAAAATTCACTTTGAGTATAATCATATCCTCAATTCTCATGCGTTTCGAGATTGAATAAGCATTGACGCTACAAGGAGAAATTCGATGCTGATCACTGTTAGGGTTTAACAGTCTAAACACTTTCTTTTCTTGCTTGAAGTGTATGTAAATTATCATTCTAAAAGCACACGCAGATGGGCCAAGCCTTATGCTCCGCTCTCACTAAATCTCCGTTTTCATTTGGCCGAACACGTAGCTCATGTTTTTATCCAAACTCAATTTCGAATCGTTTTATTGGCTTCCGCCTACACCACTGCCTTTTCGATTCGTTTGAAGCCGACACATACTTCAGTTTTCATGCCACCAATTACGAACAGGGCAAACCTGCACACAGCCACCCGCTCTCCAAAGGCCTACAAAACTACGAAAAATACAAAACTGAATGCAAGGCTGGCACTACGGCAAAGGGCAGATTTATCAGTGGCCAATATTTCGACTAATAGAATTAGTCTTCTTCAGGGCCAGAGCCCTGAGGAAGACTAATTCTATTAGTCGAAATATTGGCCACTAATAAATCTGCCCTTTTTTCCGTAGTGTCAGCCTTGCATTCAGTTTTGTATTTTCACGTTCAAGTGACGCCTGACACGAGCTCTTTCACAAGAGAGATCCGGCAAATTACCAGCAAGTTTAATTCCAGCGTTGCGTGGACCTCTGCATTCAAAAGTTTTCCTATTTACAAAACTAAATCCCAACGGCCTAATCTACACCAAAAAATAAGGCTGCGGTTTCCAGTCACCACTATCGTTTAAGTGTGGACGAAAGGTTATTCAAATGAAATCCAAAATACGAGTTTTCAAACGATTCAGTACAGCCTCTTGTCCAGCCCCCTCCACATGCGGGCGTGGAAGGCATATTCCGTCCGCGGCTAAACAGGAGCGAAAGACACACGAGCACACAGAAATAAAGGTCTGAAAAATTAAAAAGAAAACCCACAAAAAAGTCTTCCCCCCAGACATTTAAATTTCCCCTCGAGAAGGTGGGCTCGAGTCGAAAAGACCAAGAATACCAACTCACATGATTTTCGCATATAATGGTATTAATCGCGCACAAGAAATTAAAGTGAACTCATGCTCAACTCACAAAGATGGTCACACAAGACTGTTAAATAGTTTGGCGCGCTCTAGGTACTGGTGCATTTGTAGTGCGTGGAAATCAATGATAATTTCATTGTTTTCAACTTGAGATCCTGTTGGCCTCGAAGCCAGGGTAGACCACAACGTGAGCCACAGGCAGCCCAAGCTCACGTCACTGGGTTTTTTTTACCGTTTCGGGACAACTCCTTATCAAGGGCATACATGTATCAACGGTGAAAAAAAAAAAAAACCCGAACGCATAAGAACACACAAGAGGTGAGTTAGTTTCATCCACTTTTTTAAATATTGAATGACAGTTAAAATTTAGAATCAATATTTTATTTCCCATGTAGTCTTTTAACGCGTTTAATTCTCAATGGCCGCCCGTAATCCAATGCAGCTTAAACTCAAAGGTTCATCGTCCAAGTAGGCTCCTGACGCTCTCCTCCATAGCGACCCCTTCATAAAAAAGAAGGGAAAAGAAAATGGGAGGAAAAACGGAAATCGAGCAAAAGGGGACGAGGGGGACGACGGGAAGAGCTTCGCCCACCGCGCTCCTCGTGATTTCACTCTCTCCAGTCCTTTGTCTCCGCTAGAGCGCGAAAGAGGCCTATGCGTGAAAGAGAGAGAGCTTCAGTGACGCGAGCTTGGGGTGCCTGTGTTTGAGCATACTGAACACTCAGAGATCTGCGCGCAGAACAACAGTGCTAGAGAACCAAGGTACACAAGCAAAAGCTTTTTAATTTCTATGTAAACTTCAATAGATCTAAATAGTCTCTTACTTGTACCAATGACTGGTTTTAGCATTGCTTAAAATTCGGAATTGACAATATTTTATTCCCCCTACAAAGGCTTACACCACATTTAAATTCTCAACGGCCGCCTGTAAGCCAAAACTGCTAGCATTCAAAGGTCATACAAGTAATTACACGCTCTCTATTGATGCTAGACTGCTCACAGTCCCCCTATTTTTCCATGGGATTCTCGAGACTGGTAGGCTTCAATGGAGCTGCCGCCATCTTGCATAAGCACAATCTGGGGAGAGTGCCTAAACTACCAAAAAACTAAGTAACCCCCACTCTGGCTCCCCTTGGTAGTTTAGACACTCTCCCCAGATCGCGCTCACTCTTACAAACCAAGATGGCGGCAACTCCATAGAAAGCGTACCAGTCTCAAGAATCCCACAGAAAAAAAGGGGGACTGTGAACAGTCTATATTGACGCGAGCTTGGGCTGCCAATGGTTTAAGAAGATAATCTTATATTATACTTTACAAGCTACTTCTTCAGGTCTTATAAAATAATTATTACAAAATGAATCTTAAACACCCATCCCCTTTTTCAATGTTTCAACAAAAATTACACCATGCAGACTACAGACACTGCGCATGCTGATTATTGTAAACTTAAAGGGAAAAAAAATAAGAACTAAGGTTTTGAACTGAGAATCCTATGCAATTCCACTTTATAGAAACATTATTTACCTAAGCTAGCTTCTCAAACTTTCTGTAAAGGTAAGCTATGAGTTTTCTGAGCTCCCACAATGCCAGCCTCAGCATGGCTGGGGCATATGCATGCACACAAAAGCAAAAATTTGGTGGCAGAGCACAGGCAGCCCAAGCTCAAGCTGTGAGCGATGATCATCTTGCATAATAGCAGTCACGGTTTCCTAGGTAAATTGTCAGTAGTGGTAACAGTACAAATATAAGAGTTTGCAAGGGAATATTTACGATCGGGTCAGGAAGAAAAACTTCGCTCACAGCTGGAGCTTGGGCCACCTGTGGGTAGGGCTAACCAGTCCTTTTATGCTAAAGCACAGGTGCTGAACCTTGCCGACCAGACAACAAATTTTGTGCTACAATCTTAGACATTAAACCAGTGTTAGGAAACGTTTTGTTGATCTTAAAAATTCTACTGCTACAATGATACATCAATAACTCAGTGCAGCTTGACAGCAATGTTTTCTAGAGACAACAATTAACGCAAATGTTGTCTATATATAACTTAAACTATTGACAAACAAGTAAAAAAAAGAACTGCTACTTAAACCTGCTACAACATAATAGTTTTCTCTGTCAAGCCTCAGTATTTACAAGTACATTCATCATCTTGAATATTTTCTTAAAAAAGACTTTCAGAAATATTTGTGTACTCAGGATTACTTATATTAAGTACCCTAATTTACTATTTCCTCAATATTATTTTCTGTGTACCATATTATACACTTGACTTGCCATAATATTTAAATAATTATATTATTACACATACTATGTCACTATAATATACCCTACTCATTTATTAGTTCTATTTTATGAATGTTTAAAGAAAGGGGAGAAGAATTAATATGTTAGCAGAAGAAAGTAGAAAATGATGTGTGAGCCCAGCACCAAATGAAGGGGTGCATGGAATAAGACCCTGAGTTGCTTTTGATGTAGGGCCAAATTCTCGTTTTGTTTCACAAGCAAATACAAGGTAATTTGGAATGAGAATCTAGCGATTTACCAGAAGTCACTTAGGGCTTTTTTTCCAGGTACCCTTTCAAATATACGCCTCAGTGGATTAAAGAAAGGCCCCAGGATTGGCACGAGGGTCCTTCTGATTCCTGTACCGGCATGTCATGTAAACACCAAACAGCTGCGAGAGATAGAAACAAGAGAAGAAAGTCAGGAAAAAAGAGGAGTATAGCTTGAGATGTTGATTGTTATTATCTGCAGCCAAAAAGCCAGTATTTGGTTCTACTAAAGGGCACTTCACCATTTAAGCCCAAACAGTGACCAGCATCAATTTTCTCCTTGTAATATCAATGCTTATTCAACCCCTGAGGTTATGAGAATAAAGGATATGATCACCCAAGGTGAATGTTCTTAATATTTTAGTATCTTCTCCCCAGTACTTTTTTTAAGAAAAGTATGGGAACAAGATAGGAGAGTTTGGTCTTTGATATTAGGGGTTAAAGGGTTAATGGGCTGACTTAAAAAAGACTCACTAATAGAGCTAGTACATCCCCCCATGGGGGGGGGGGGGAATCCCAAAAACTTACCAAAGTAAAACTGAAGAACAAACCAATTCCACCAGCAACCTTCAAAAGGTGATTTACTACATCTTCAAGTGCATCATAGCAAGTTGAACATTTGGGACATGCCCATACGTTAGAATTTTCGCAGCAGGGCAACTGGAAGAAATAAAAAAAAGACTAACTACTTTAACTTTTCACAAAAAGGGAAAACTGAAATTATTGTTTAGTTTTTTCTTTCTTTTTATCTTTCAATAGCCCTAACATAATTCTAAAGAAAAAAACTATGGTTCACCTCAACTTGTAATATATGTTATTTATGGTACTTGAAAAAAAATAATATTCGTTTGTTCTTGTTAATTTACATACTGCTCAGCTTATTGTGCCTTTCAACATTAACATACGGACTTTGAACTTCAACCCCTACTAATGAATAATTTGTGTGCTTTGCTGCTGTCAATCGTAATTACGGCAACAACCGACTGACCACAAAAATTCAGAAACTGACAAAGTGGATCGAAATCCGCCAATCACAGCGCACGAACATGACCTTTTGACCCCCTTGAGCCAAACAGTTTGGTTTTCTAAGAGGTCCGCTGCAGTGATTGATGGCAGTGAAAAGTTTCAGTCTGCATATTATTGAAAGGCGTAGTAAGGACCCATGAGTAGTCCAGATTCATGTGGTAGGTTTAGAAACTGACATGTACCCGTGAGATCCATATTCTTCATCAACAGGCACAAGGCTGAAATAAAATTATATACAATGATTGATGCTGTTGGCAGGAACAACTGTCGTCACTAAGTACTCACCCCGCTGCAATCTGGATGCCCTAATGGATTATTTGTTGGTATCGTCTTATTTTTGAATCCACAACAGTTTTTTGCGGATTGAATGTGTTCTTTTATCTTGGAGTCAGGAGGCATCCTTTCCCATCCCGCCTGCATAAGATCTCCCTGCTGATCATGGGTAATAGCTAATGCACCAATTGAGACTGACATTTGAATGATAAAGAGGAGAAACATGACGACCATATACTATGATATCAGTTAAGGTTTATCAGTGTAGTAGCTGTAAATTAATTGCAAATCTCACAACCGAATGGGCTTATTAACACATGTGCAAGCTACAGCATGAAATCATAGGTAGACTTTTGTAAATTTTAAAAATTGCACTGCTCCAGAAAATTATAACCATAAATATATAGTCATTGTTATTGAAAATTCAAAGGATACAAAGAACAAAATAACTTGGCTGTGCCGTATTGCTCCAACAACTCCCAACACCGCAATAAGAAGAAGGAACACACCACATGCAATAACACCACCAAGGATTGGCAAACTTGTTATTTTAGCTGACGCTTTTGCGTAAACAGCTACTCCTATTAACACCAAGGCTATGAACTAGAAAACAATAAACTCAAATAAATGAAGATGAAATAAATGAGGAAAAGCATCACCAACAACAGCCACATTGTAAAACCTAAATATGCCAACCTTAACCCTCAATTCCTTAATTAAGCCAGCCCTAATCGTAAGCAGCATCTAAATTATTCTTTCAGCATCACATCACTACTGGAACAGAAGGGAGGAATCTAAATAAGTTTTTATGTGACTTGTTTTAGGTTAGTGTGTATATTTTTATCGTAGATCCTAATTTTTATTGTTAGCTATTTTTATGTCTTATTCTAGGTGATTTTTTATGTTACTTGTTTCTATATTTATTTTAGACGACCCCCCTGAAAGCCACTTTTGAGTGATGGATGCCTCCTTTTAAAAGATGTATTTTATCATCATCATCATCATCATCATCATCATCATCATCATCATTATAATTATTATTATTATTATTAACAAACGCATAGGTAATACGAATAACAAAGACGACTTATCATGTAGGAAACTTAAATCTATTTAATTTAGTTTTTGAACAAAAGGCTGGTAAGGCATATTGGGTCGATCTTGAAAGACCATGGAAGTGCACCCTAAAAGGTCTAATATTTAATAGGTGCTGGCTGAGCAGTGCCTTCTACGGCTACAAAACAAAGAATAAGCTTATTGCTTTTCTTAAATAATATGCCACCAACCGAGACTAAAAAGGAACAAACGCCTGACTGATTTCATTTTTTTGTCCTATAATTACCTTGCTAGAGCTGTTTCAGATTTTAGCAGGGAGTAATTGGTTAATTCTTAGCCTTTGGCTAAAAAAAAAAAAAACTAATTAAGTCTCTGACAGAGCTTGTTAGGGGCAATTTAGATTTCAAGACAAAAAACGATACATGTACTTCTCCACAAACCCTTCAAAGTATTAGATTTCAGGAAGCTCACTTACTTCTAAAAGGTTCTTACACCTTAAGTTTTATAATGAATTTTCTGCAATCACCTACTATTGTCCTTCATATGAATAAAAATAAGTGATGCAGTGTAAAATCAACAAAGAAGATCCTCAGTGGGTTTTGCTGTGAATTTCACAATCTTACAGTTCCTTAAAAAAATATGTTCAAATGTTAATCAAAACTTAAAATTCGAAAGTTGTAAACAGGTTTTCTTTGTATCAAATGACGCTCATAAAACAATTAGCTTTTTAGCTTTAGCTGAACCTTAAAACTTGCTTATTTATTCAAGAAACGTGGATTAGCAAGGCTCTATACTATACTGTATGAAGAATGTCTGTCAAAATTATCTAAAACTGCAAGAGGCCTACAGAATGAGAGAACTTGATTTAAAAGACTGTAAGTTTTGCAGCGTTTAAAACTATTCTTTTATCAAAGTTTTCACGACAGGCATAAAAGGACAGCTAAGCTGATTTTTGTGGAACTGGCACTTGCAAGAAAAGAGCGAGTCACGACTGATTATTTTCTTTATGAAGACGGCAAAGATAATTCACGACCATAATTCACTAACCAGCTCCTAAAACGCATCAGAATAAGAAACCACAGATGATTTTTTAAAAAAATGAGCCAATAAGCAGCCAAAACATCGATAAAAAGCCGCGAACTGCCACGTATAAATTTCCTCTTAGAGTAAAGCTCGATCGCGCGCGAGAGTCGATTCGTTTCTGCAAAAAATTTAACAATCATCGCCATGTACTTACAATATAAAGCGTGTTGAGTGCCACCAGGACATTTTTGGAGCAGAAATAAGCACAACTTTGTGCTTTGGAGTATTTAGGACTGTACATCTGGAAGACATATATCGGTCCTCAATCGCCACTTATTATTAGCTTCTTGTGAGTTCGTACAAAGACCACCAGCATCGTGGGCTCTGTAATGATCACGTGATTGACAGTCGCCAGTGGCGCTTGACGTCATTTCCATCCTCGAGAGGCGCGGACTCCTCGAGATGACGAGACGGCAACTTTGGTCTGAGCAAAAGAAAAAGCGCATCCAATATTCCGCCAATACGGACCTCTCTGTCACCTTTATAACGACTTGCTGCCTTTTATAACCTAATTTTGCATGCTGCTCTTTTCCCGTAGATACTCGAGTTTGGTTACTACTAAATATCGCCTGCTCTTCGCCAGGCGAAGATAATTGTTATCAAGTAATGAGAAGAGTATGGCGCCCTTTTCACGAGGGTATCATATTAAAATAATAAAAAAACACGCCAAATTAATCTCAGAAACTCTGATAAAATAGTACACAAAATAAAATTTTAATGTTAAAAATACAAAATGTTAATCAACAATTGATGTGGTATAAAGCTTACAAACACATTAAGTAACGCTTCGCGTAAGAACTATAGAAAAATCGGCAACACAGCGTGAATTAACCGGTTGTCTGTTTCCAATTAACTAATTAAAATCTAGCCTTGTGATTGGCTAGAAATAAAAAAATGTTAAAAAATGGCAGTAAAATATTCAAAAATTCCCTTTCAATGTTCCATATATGGAATATAACTATTGTTCTATGTGTCACGAAAATTTTAAGAGCATCGCATGTGGGGAACCATGGTTACGGTCCGTCAAGACCGTTCACTGATCTTCCGCCATCTTTGATTGTTGCTGTGACGCGAAAAAGAAGAGTTCTCCTGAGTCATTATTTTCTTGCAATTGTCCATCTTTTCTGAAATTGATCATCTCTTAGTGTATTATGCCTTTTGCGGCTGTATGCTGCTGTCCTTTTCATTCGGAGTGGGGATTTGGCGATACACGCGGGTCGTCGATCGAATTGAAGTCGGCGAGCGCGGTCCACAACAGCTTCTGCAAATCGTCAACAAAGCCTGTGATTTGGAATACTTAGACATCTCCAATTGCGCGTTTCTTGATAAGAGCACCATTTTTCACGGAAAAAACGCCCTCAGTCGACTGGAATATGCGAACATTTCAGGTAATTGCGAGAAGATTACGATTTTGGCGGTAGCTTGTTTGCGGTGCTCATTTGAAAATGTACAAAGGGTCTACAAACTATTGTGGCACATGGATATAGATTTTCTGCAGACGAATTGTTGTTCCTCTGTCGCGTAAATTTTGCGTGCGTACAGACGTGAATTTAGCTGGCTTTACGTACGTAAATAAAATAAGAAGCGATATATGAGCCGCGTGCGTAAACGTAAAAAGTTGAGTGCTGTTCAACTTTTTACGTTTACGCACGCGGCTCATATATCGCTTCTTATTTTATTTACGTACGTAAAGCCAGCTAAATTTACGTCTGTACGCACGTAAAATTTACGCGACAGTGGAAATCCACCTTTACGAAGACGTTTCACTCCGTTTCAAGTGGTACACTAGACTTGTAAACAGAAGATGAATGCAACGCACTGTCCGTGTTGTCAGCTTTTGAAGAGGAACTGTATGAGGATCTGGTTTTATAGTCGCGGTTGTTGCTACAGCTTTAACTGACTCATTCAATATTGCCTGTTTATGGATGTTGTAATTTTTTTTTGGTTTCGTTGGCTGTTGAGAGTCCGTGATTGCCGCTTGCGTCGGCCTGTGCGCGTCAAACACTTTCTTAGACTTAGAGAATCCCTCGGGGTTGCTGGTTTCATTGACGCAAAATATGAAAATGTTCTGTTATAGTCGTAATACTTAGAGATGTTGGACGTTACGAGAACACTCGTATATGGTTGTTTGCCGAAAACTTTCTTCATATTCAGAAAGTGTTGAGGCGATAAATACGCCATTCTGGAAGTTATTTTGATCTCCGTTAGCCGGCGATATTCAGTCGACAATGAGTAAAGAAAATAATAACGTCTGGCAAGCAAAAATCATTTGGAATAACTATAGAGAAGAAAATAAATAACAAAAATGCTATGAAACATTTCATATCTGGTGATTCGCTTGCGCGCGTGTATCCTGAACAAGTAAACAATGGATTGCATAACTTTACTGTAAATTATTTATAAATCTGTCAAAATTTTGACGAAAGAAAGGTAAAAATACCACTCTCCGGGCCGTCATCAACCAAACACGTATTTCCCCACATACGATTTCTATTCCTTTTCGGCTATGCAAAGATTATTAGAATATAAATGCAATATGCGAAATTCAGCGAATTGCTCGGGTTCCAACATTGAAAATTTTCTTCAAATCATTTGAATTTCGCGCCAAATAGCGTTTTACCGAATGAGAAAGCTCATTTGGAGATTATAACACCTTAGTTCAACACGGGAGAAAAACGGCTCTCGTTGCCGCGGCCTATTGTTCTCTACCATAGTTCTTACGCGAAGCGTTACTTAAAAACCTCAAAACGCACTGGCCCAAACCCAAGTCACGAGGACACGCAAGTAAGGCGGGTTAATCTCGTACCCAGACTTCACTTCTTTTTTGCTGAAATAACCGTGGGAGGTTTGGGTACTAAAGTAAACCCAAGTTTGACAAACCCAACCTGCGTATGGGTGTTCAGTTTGCAGTTAAGGACGGTGCCTACTAATACCGAAGTATTTTTGTGCGGCTTATGACTATGCGGGAAAAGCAGATCTCAGCGAGGCCTATTGGAATCCAAAAAGAAAATTGGGGGTAACCACGCATTTTTCGGAGATACGTAAGCAATAATATCTCTTAAAGACGCTAAAATATAAAGCAATGAATGGGATTTTTTCCTAAATTGAAGCTTAATTATCTCTGAAAAATGCGTGGTTACCCCCAATTTTTTTTTGAGATACCATAAGCATTTGGTAAGTTCTGCTTTCTTCGTATAGTTTTAAACCGCGCAAAAATATTCCTGTATTAGTTGGCACCACCCATAGGAAACCCGAGTATCTCGCGATGCGCAGAACGTATGCGCAGTAACAATGGTAGGCACCGTCCTTAAACGCAATTAAGCTTGAACTCGCGAGCGCGCTTATAAGAAAGTCCCAGTGTAGTGAGAACGAATTCTGTCGTCTTGCCTAGTGTAGCTATACGCAGCCTTGCTTCGATGGCATAAACGAGGAGAAAAAAGAAAGGCAAAAACGCGAGGGGAAAGGAACTTTAAGGAAGAGGTCCTTCCCTTTTCTTCCTAGCCCTCTTTTCTTTTCCATTCCCTCTCCGATGACGCCTTCAATGTAGACAAAGCTAAACGATGGAAAGCCCGCGCTAACTTGCGTACGAATTTAAGTTTCATCAAAGTACAAGTCATCACCATCACATAAAACGAAGTACATGTACAACGGAGACACAAGTCATGACATCACCAAAGTAAAACATGTAATCTGAGCAAACACTCCCATGGTAAAAACAGCGCTAGCACCACTGGAAACCTCTTTTATGTTTTCAAACTTGAGTTGTGTTAGTTTAGGATAGTAGTCATTCCAGAAAGCCATTCGGCGAGGGTAAAACGACGCCGCCATCTTGGAATTTGCGTCAACTCGCAGGTAAGCTCTGTGAGTCGAGTTGAACCTCTCCCAGGTAATACCGCTGGCTGAAGGATCGCCGGACCTTGCAAAGTTTGCGTACATGGTCATGATCAACAAACTAACGTTTCTGTCGGCCGCGTTAAAATTCGAGGAAAATTTTGGAAGCCATGGTACTCCAAAATCATACGCTATGTTGTCACCATGTGCCACTCCCATCCACATAGGATTGTTGTTGAATAAACTAAACTTTGACCTATGGGCGAACTCGTACATGTACACCGGGGCAACTTCGCTGTGAATGTCAGCGACCTCGTAACTGGGTGCGAAGAAGACGTAATCACCAAGAAGATTTACAAGTTGGCTTCTCAGTGCGTACTTATCACTGTTATCAGGCCATGGCGTGTACATGAACTCCAAGGCGTCCGCGATGACATCTGCTGTCTCATCCCTAAAGCGAAAATAATAACTGAGAATGAGCTTGCCATTCGTTACTATTAGGTTGCGCGGTGTGACGTCACTAGTGACTTCTCGAAGTCATTGATCAAGGTCATCGTGACGTCACTAGCGGCAAAGTTTAGTACGATCAGAAATAAAATACAAACAGCCATGATAAACATAATAAACTTGCGCATTTTATATGACTTGACGTTGTGTACGCTAGTCAACCTACATTTTCAAAAGTAAATTTTTAAAGGTAGCTCTCCCGTTCTTGCAGTAAACTTTCGCCCACGATAATTCCTTCCACCCGACTAACTGGGTCTCCCAGGATGGGACCGATAAGACCCGAAAGCTTTCTGGGAAGCCCTTGAACTGTGAAATTATTTGCATTCTTCATGGGAGTTAAACTTACATATTTCTCGCGGACAAAGAGAAAAAGAACACGAAATATGCGCATGCTCACATCGTTTACGATACACACTTTGCAAGGGACAACGTTTTTTCAATGGAGTATTCACACTCAAACTCTGGACCGTGGGAAGGACCATAAATTACCCAGAATGATCGATGGTATGAATATCAATATGACAAATATTCTATAGACGACGTATTCGTATCCCGTGAAGTCGACATAGTTGTAAGCTCGATTTCAAACCGCTGTTCGGAAGATGAGCGGCGGAAGTCGGCAAGCCTAGCATAGCTGCCGTTGTTCGCCGGAAAAACAAGACCTGGCCGTATAACCGTAGGTGAAAAATACCTCCTTATTTTATGATAAATTTTTAGATTTTCCTAGTCAGGGCGACAAGTTTATTAGTGCGTGTAACCACTATTATGTGCATACCCTCTTTTAAATAAAGGCGTTATTATTGTTGTTATTATTATCATCATCATCGTCATCATTAAAAATAAAAAAATAAAAAATAAATAGGAATTTCAGTGGAATCCACGGAGTGGCTCTTCTCTCTCTGTTTCCAGGTCGAATTGGAATTTGGAAATGTTGGTTTTTGTGGAGGGAGGAAAACCGGAGTACCCGGAGAAAAACGCTCGGAGCAGGGACGAGAACCAACAACAAACTCGACCCACATATGACGCCGAGACCGGGAATCGAACCCGGACCACATTGGTGGGGGGCGAGTGCTCTCACCACTGCGCCATCGGCCCTAATCCCTGCTCATCATCATCATCATCATCATCATCATCATCATCATCATCATCATCATCATCATCATCATCAGTATTATTATTATTATTATTATTATTATTATTATTATTATTATTATTATTATTATTATGTCCTAAGAGCTCTGAGGTAGGTGTTTTTGGCGCGAACTCAATCTCGTTCTCATGGTGTCGTCTTCTCGCTCCCAGTGACGTGTAGAGGAGATACCCTGGGACCGTGGTTGGCAAAGATTTTATCAGATTTGGCAGCAGAGCCTCTACCACCAAACTTTGCCCGCAGACACCGCGCTGAAAATGCCGCCGCTCGCTAGGCTGGTTGTGAATTGCGATGCCTCCTAAATATGAATTAACTGGGGTTTTTATTGACAGCGTGACAGTTAGTTATTTTGGTATTTTAACATTAAAAAATTGAATGTCATGCTCGTCACGCAAAGGCAATAACCCTCTACTTCTTCATAAGCCCATGTTGTTCACTATTGTCAGTGACATGTGCTAACGATCAGATCGTGAGCTTAATGTTAGTATAGCCGGCCTTTAGTTGGCCTAAGTTAATAAGGCAATGGTTTTAAGCCAGACAAACGTCTTTGTTATATGTTTTTGTTAGCATTTTGGCCTTGACCGTGCACAAACAACAATTGATTTTTAAATCTGTTGGGCAACTGACCAATAGATAAGAGACGTTCCTGCTAAGATATTCATCTGTAGTGTGAACGTTAAAACAAAGAATTGTGCAAAGTCGCGCCCTTTCCAACATAAACTACGGTACTACTGTTAACAACATAACAAGTCCCTCACTTAACTATGGTTTTAACTGAGCTGAACTGTCAACTTACTCGCTGTTTCGAAGATGGGCCAGTTTTGTGAGAAAGGTTTTGAAGAAAGATGGACTAACCCCATCGTTCACATCCTGCACCAACCCAAAAGATTTGGCAGTAATTGGCAAAGAGTTGGCGCTCTCCTGACTGGTAAAACCTATCATCAAATTCACCTTCCTGAATTCTTTCTTCGCCCGCAGATTCCGAGGCGTGTCATGAAGAAAGTTGTTGTCCACCACTGGAGCCCACTGGAGATAATCAGCGCCGACTTCATAATTCACTGAATCGACAGCTTCCTTAATCTCTGAAGCGTCTTTCTGGCGAATACAGGTTACCATGGCATTGTGGTCACGTGTAGTACACTTCAGCTTCTCAGCGAGCACTTCGGTATGGTTGAGACCAAATGACACAGGATGAATCGCAAAGGGACTGAGATCTACACCACTTTCTGCAATGGCCTGGTGGAAGAGATCCTTGGATAGAGGCGACATTAGATGGAGGCTTACACTCGTCCCCCCAGCGCTAACTCCAAATATGGTCACCTTGCTTGGATTCCCGCCAAAATTTTCAATGTTCTCTTTGATCCATTTCAGGGCTTCCACCTGATCCAACATTCCGAAATTTCCAGGAGCCGCGGAATCCCCGGTCGTCAAGAAACCAAATGGACCGAGACGATACTGTATCAAAACCACTACCACCCCCTGGAGAGCCAAAATGTCGCTGGGATGCATGACTGTAGTACCGAGCTGGTATCCTCCACCGTGAATGTAAACCATCACTGGTAAACTTAAGCTGACATTCGGGGTGTAGATGTCGAGGTACAAGCAATCCTCGCTGTATACTGGATCTGCAAGAAAATATTTGTAGAGAGCTTCAAAGAATTTCGCATACTGTCCAGTTTGCAAGCATATGTCTCCATGCTTCTTTGCCGGCCGAACGATTGGTTTCCACTCTTTTGGTGGCTGTGGTGCCTTAAACCTCAGCTCTCCAATCGGTGGAGAAGCAAAAGGAACGCCAAGAAACTTGGTGACAGATTTGAACGAACCAGTGGCATTCGGGAAGGAAACCGTCAGACCTTCGATCTTTCCATATTTTGTTGACACTACGAGTGGTGAAACCCGAGGTAAAAAGGCACAGAACGTAAACAGAGCTGCTAAAACGGACATGAGCATCTTCTTGAAAGGGTTTTCACAGGCAGTTTCGTGAACGGCTGTTTTTAAAAGGAGTGTTTATATAAACGCTAACCCAGTCACGGGATCTGTGGTAACACTAGCTCATTGGTATTCACATCAAATTCTATTGTTTGTCTGGCTCCAATTCCAAAAAGGCTCAAAAGGTCACTTATTGGGGGACGGCTACTATTAGAGTTATCTTCATAGAGTTATAGCGTGGAGTTAGAGTTGCAAAATATGGCGTTCATTATGGCGTTCATTGCTGCTCAAAACACTTTGAGCACATTTTAGACGTGCAAACACCTCCTGAACGTCCAGGAGGTCATATTACTGTCACGAATATTACGCCGTAAAATTTACGACGTAATCCTTACGCACCATGTCAACGTCTTGTGAATGTCATATACACGTGTCAACAAAACACACTGTTAATTTTATTTCGTCATTTTACGACGTAAAATTCAAAGCGCATCTTATTCACGTTGTGATCGCACGACGTAAACTTATCATCGCGTAAAATTACGTCGCAAAATCTCGACGTAATATTACGGAGTTCATTCACTGAATCTGAAGGTAAAATTTCAATGTTTGTTGTATTAAGAGTACGACGTAAAGGTACCACGTTCAATTTAGTGAGTAATTTCACGTCGTAATTATTACGTCGTAAACTTAATAAGTTAAAATCAAAGTGTCATTCTGAATGTTTAATAAGTTAACATTCTCAATGTCTAATAGGTTAACATTCTGAATGTCTAATAAGTTAACATTCTCAATGTCTAATAAGTTAACATTCTGAATGTTTAATAAGTTAACATTCTCAATGTCTAATAAGTTAACATTTGGAATGTTTAATAAGTTAACATTCTCAATGTCTAATAAGTTAACATTCTCAATGTCTAATAAGTTAACATTTGGAATGTTTAATAAGTTAACATTCTCAATGTCTAATAAGTTAACATTTGGAATGTTTAATAAGTTAACATTCTCAATGTCTAATAAGTTAACATTTGGAATGTTTAATAAGTTAACATTCTCAATGTCTAATAAGTCAACATTTGGAATGTTTGATAAGTTAACATTCTCAATGTTTAATAAGTTAACAGTTTGAGTGAATCCTTTTCAGTTCGCCGCATTTCAAATCAAGGCTAAAAAACGTACAATGGACCTTCATAGAAGAAACGATATGTACATTTATTATAGTGATAGACATCGAAACATCAACAATGCTACTGAGTACAAGATCATATTATTTACAGGGGAATAGAAGGCTACAAAGCGCACAACGGACCTTAGCTTCATAGAGGAAATTAAGTGTGTAAGCGATATTCAATTATAAAGAGAGGAGTGTTTTATTGGGAAAACTTCCTTTTGGAACCGGATCGAAACACAAGAAACTTCATAACTGAAACGAAATGGCGCCTTATTGGTATTTACATGGAAACAGAAATTAAATGTTATTTCTTTTACAATTCTAATCGCCCTAAACTGCGAAAGATGGAAGGCATGAAAAATGCCAAACTATTATTAGAACATGTATCTAAAATTACTATATGCAATTCTATAAAATAAAAAAAATTCTATGTTGCAGGACAATCCATAAACAGGTCCTTTGTTGTCTGAAATTAACATCCGTTCACGCCAATTTTTTTCCAATGATTGTATTGTTTCAGTTATCAGTTATTTCAGAGATCAACAGATTTGTCAGGCGCTCGGCCCGGTCCTTGACGTCCTGAGAGCGAGGGCAGCCCCGGGAGCCATGCCACAGCCAGGCGGCTCTCGCCCCCGAAAGTGATTGCAAAAGATGAATAGGAAAGGGACGGAGTCCCAAAAAGGAGAAGGACGGCTCCGGAAGCACGGGCCACAGCCAAGCCCTCCCCCCCCCCCCCTGCCTTGTGTTTGTGTTTGCGTTACGTTTGTGCTGGTGGTTGCGCCTGTGCATTTGTCGCTAATACTGAAAACCAGGCTTTAATGAAATAAAGATAGGCCTTATCACGGTTTTCGACGCCATTTTCACGAGTAGGCAATCAGGCTTGAAATAACAGTGTTTGTATGGAAATCCGATGTCAAATAATTTTCATAAAACATCGCTTGTGAAAAATTCATGAATTGGAGACTTTTGACACTAGGAAAAGGATTTTAAGAAAAAAATTTCAGGAATGTAGTTGTGCCAGAAAGCGTCCAGTCGTGTTTTGAAGTTTCCATACATTTCCCTGTATTTTTTCTTGCGAACTATTTTAGTAGCAGTTTACGGCTGGTTCACTTTACAGACAAATGTATGGAAAGTTCAAAACACGACTGGACGCTTCCTGGCACAGCCACATCCCTCCAATTTTTTTTTAAACCTTTTTCTAGTGCCAAAAGTTTCAGAAGTGATGTTTTACGAAAATTATTTGACATCGGATTTCCATACAAACACTGTTATTTCAAGCCTGTTTGCCAACACGTCAAAATGGCGTCGAAAACCGTGATAAGACCTATTTTGCCTTCACTTTAAGTCCGCTCCTACATACATGCAGGAACCTTATTGATTAATATCTACCACTAAGTGTACTTATAAACTTTTTGTTAAGGAAAATGTAAAACAATGAGTAAAACTTCGAAAATGGAAAGCATGAAAAATGCCAAACTATTTCTACAATAAACAATTATCGATAATAAAAAGAAGGTCTGCCTTAAGATGATGGGAATGTAAAAGCTAGAACGAAACTAGGAAAAGGGAAAAAACTGGAATAGCTAACGTTACAATAAATAATTGTTAGCAGGTTTTTAAGGACACCCAAAGTTCTCTTTGGTGGAGTTACGGTCAATCGGATATTTAGACAAAATACTCAAACTGTTCAATTTTCTTAAGAAACTGTGGTGTTGAGTGAAATGTTTGGTTTATAAACAGAGGTAATAACTGCACATAATGTGATTGGCAAAAGGTGAACGCTCAAAACTCCAGCACTAGAATATTTCATTTACGGTGGCCAAATTACCTTTTCAAATAAATCTGTTGATAAACCAAACAATTCCAGACCGTTTGGAATCTTTTTTGAAAGGCAAATATGTACAAGCGTATTCCTTCTGGATAGATATTCATCGAAATAAACCCTTGGGTGCCCCAACTACATAAAACGGCGTTCATTCCTCGTCAGTCATTTCAACGGACAGGGTAGTGTTCTCCCGAAAAAGCTCTCTTAATGGAGAGCCATTGTTTGGAATACTTTCGGCAGATACTGAGTCCCTTAAGTTGAACTGGTCGCTCGGTAAGCCCAACAAAGCAAAGGCTGCAAGAAAGAGAATGTACAAGCGATTTCCTTCTGGATAGATATTCATGGAAATGAACCCTTGGGTGCCCCAACTACATAAAACGTTCATTCCTCGTCAGTCATTTCAACGGACAGGGTAGTGTTCTTCCGAAAAAGTTCTCTTAATGGAGAGCCATTGTTTGGAATACTTTCGGCAGATACTGAGTCCCTTAAGTTGAACTGGTCGCTCGGTAAGCCCAACAAAGCAAAGAGAACCTGAAAATATAGAATTGAAAAAAAGGGATGTCAGTGCCACAATTTGCTACAGCAGGTTTATTCCTGGGCAAACGTGAACTTTGGTTCGACTATATGTACTAATCCGTAAGGATTCGTCCAAAAAGTTATTGTCTCTAAGTTTTGCCTTAGCCTTTCTTTACCATTATATTACAATGAGCCTTTAAAATCATCTTTAATGAGGGAGTTGAAAACCTCAGTGAACTTTTAATACTAATCGGTTTCGAAAAAACCCTGCCCGCCGAAAGAAAGCCAATCTCTTACCAAGAGTCCTCGGGCTCTTTGGCCAGCGGTTAGTCGCCGCGTTGCACCGCTGACAGAGGGCTCAACGATCTTTTCCAAGAAGAGGCCATCGGCCCAAAATAACAAGGTGCGTGATGAGGCAATTGCGGATGAGACGGGAATTACAGTAACAGTCCAGGTATGGTTTTATATTACGTTCGCCAGTTCTTTGAAAAAAGGGCCTTCACGAAGCAAATGACATTTTTCAAACTCGCGCTTGCAAACTGAACGGTTTTGAGACGCTTACTTTCACTTCTGATTTGTTTGGTGAGTCATGCTGTTTATTTAATTTGCATTAAGCCTTTAAGGTTCATTTATTTCCAAAAGTTTGCCAATAACCTTTCTTTACTCATGCCAACTGAGATTTCATTACTTTATTTTGAAATGTTAAGGCACCTTAATACCTCAACTATTGAGAAATGGAACGCGTTTAAACAAATAATTTTGGGCTTGTTATAGGTAGCTTATTTAAGGAAACAGGTGTGAATTATACCTGTTTATTTTATATTATCGAGAAAGTCTTTTTGGCACTTTTCAGCAACCGAAACAACAGCCATGCAGCAAAAAAGGTAATTACATGTAAAAGCTTATCAATCTTAAATCTCTCATTTTTCTTGGAATTTAGAAATTTAGTTGTGAATGAACAATAATATTACCTCCGTGGTGTCCACAGCATAAAAGGTTCTTCTTATGTCATTGCCCTGAGGTCCTCGTAGTCTTATTGTCAATGTGTCTTCGTTTTCCAAGGGCTCTTCTGGTAGCAGCCCTCTTGCTTCTCTGATGGCCCTTTCATTAGCCTTAAAATATAATATTAGATAATAACATATAAAGTCTCAATATGAGCAGCTTTTCTTTATCTTGTGTTTTGTAGGGGGTGTCTACCGATAAAGCGGTCGATACTTTGGTCAACTGTCAGTCGATACATCGGACAATATTACATTGGTTGCAGTCAAGAATAACAACCTGTATTAAGCAGACACTTGGAAGGGTCCCGAGGGTGTCCGCTTAATACAGGTTTGACTGTATCTTCAGAGAGGTTTTTTGGTGTTGCCAGAAGTTAATGAACATCATACTAGTAATCGATGTACCAACATCCCGTCGCAAAAGATATCTAAGAAATTAAATTATGTGCTAATTCCTCTGTCATGATCCCTCGCTTATCTCTCTCTTGTTTTTAAAATTTACAAAGGATCGATGCCTGCTGTACAAAGCCAAGTCAAGTCAGATTTCCGGGGCACAAATAATCCCATGCCAGTTGATCAGTGTATGGTTCGTTTATTAATACCGTAGTATTTTTTGTGCGGCTTAGGACTATGCGAGAAAAGCAGATCTTAGCAAAGCGAAAGACAATTAATCAACAAATAGAGAAGTTATTAAAGAATGACGTTTACGGCAAACGTGAGATATGACCACGTGACCATGTTTATCCTATATTTGCCGCTTGCTGTTTTCAGTTTCTCTGTCAAATCGAGTACTTTTTCGCTAGCATCAAAGGCCAGAATTAGTTTTCACTATTCTCATATTTGTTCGCTTTTTCTCAAGAAAACATAAACGCGAATTAACGTTTGCAGTTAGCCGTAAACGCGATTCTTCATCTCCAAAAAGCGTCAAAAGATAAAGAACTATATGGGATTTTTTTCCTAAATTGAAGTTTAATTTTCTCTAAAAAATGCAAGGTTTCCCCAATTTTCTTTTGAGATACCAACTGCATTTGGTAAGTCCTGCTTTCTCTGTATAGTTTTAAACCGCATAAAAATTTTCCTGTGTTAATAGGCACCACCCATAGCCTAGTATCTCGTGATGCGCAAAACATTTTCGCTTTAACAATAGTAGGCACTGTCCTTAAGTTGCGTAGTAACTCAGGGATCTTTCTTCTTTTTGATCTTTCATCCGAAGTTCAAAATACATGTTTCATGTATTTATAAGTGGAAATTAATTTACCCTCACCGGGGTATCTTTTTACCAACTCACAATATGACCAACTCCCAGTTGGCTTGATAGCTCAAGTATTTCAGGGGTCATGGGTTCGAATCTGTTTTTTGTTGTTGTTCTTTTTTTCTGTTTTCTTCTTTTTTGTTTCTTTGTTTTTTTGGTTTGTTTTTGTTTTTGTTATTTCACGCTTTCTTTTCGCAACTGCCGAAACTGCATAAATAATTGCGAGGATATTCCTTTAATTCTATTTAATTGTTCATCTGGCGCAAGTGTTGATTTGTTAGAACTAGATAAATTTCACAATTTTTTGGCTCAGGTGCAAATTCATTATAGCAGTTGTGTGAAATGTGACGTCAACTGCAATATCTCTAACTATTTAATTATTTTTTATTTTCATTATTATCTTTTTTTTACGTTTAAGAAAAGTGAACTATACAGTAGTCAAATAACACAATTTATTATATGGCCGTGTCTCAAAAGGACTGGAAACGATCAAATTCAAGAACCTGATTGGCTAAAATTGATATTGACGGCGGTCTAGATTTTCCCATCTAGACCGGCATCTAGACCGATTTAATGTAACATTTGTCCTCAAAAAGTTACAAACAAAATAAGAAGAAAAAATTGGCTTGTTCCTGTTAATACAGAACTAAATGGAAGAACCAGTAGCCCTGAACTTGGAAGCAGGTAAAGAGAATTATATTTATTATTTATTATTATTATTAGCAAACGTTGCAAATTTGAGTCCAGCCGAGAAAGCTACGAGCAAAGATGAAGTCGAAATTGAGACGTTTTTGCAAGCGCAAAAATCCAAAAACTCTCAATACAAGACTAAGAGCGACTTAAACGCAAGAAAGAAATTTTGTGAGTCAATGAAAGAGTCTAGAGCAATTGAAAACATACCTGCCAACGAGCTCGACCTTCCTTTGTCTGAATTAATTTTTTATCTCCGCTCGTAAACAAGATGGCACCGAGTACGAACCGTGTACATCAAGCGGCTTCCAGCGAAGTTTTCAACGCCACTTGCGTGAAAAAGGAAGTCTGATCAACAAAAACAAATGAAGATGCCCAGTTGAATTTTACAAAGTGTTTCTAAGCCATTGTTCCGAAGCCATGTTAGATCCAGATGCTCCTTTTTATCTCGCCGTAAATCACCGACGAAAACCAAGTGACGAGGTATGGTATCTGGATAGGCCCCTCGGAAAGAATGAAATTGGCAAGTTCCTCAAAAACGCCTTTGCTTCAGCCAAACTCGATGAAACAAACAAGAAGGTTTCTAATCACTCCGTTAGGAAGACCAGTGTTGGATGACTCCTCGAAGCAGACGTTCAGACAAATTTCGTTGCACAGCTAAGCGGTCATAAAAATTTGAAAAGCCTTGACAGCTAGCAGTTCAGCATCTCTCAAGCGACAGCGAGAAATGTCTACTGTCCTGAATCGTGGACCAGATACATCCGCTCAGTTCCATGAAAACCAAGTCAGTGCCTCCACTACAACTCAGCAAAATGTCTTCACAGTCCAACAAATCCAACCTCAGGCAATTTTTGAAGGCTGCACATTTAACATTAACCGGTTTTCCGTGGTGATCAGTCAAAGGTCGCAAGGCTGAATGAGAACTTATCGCTGAGCGATCACGGCACAGACAGGCATTAAAATTTGTTGCACTTTTGGTCGCATTTTAGAAAATTTTCGTTGAGCCTGTAGGAAAACAACGGTTATTTTGTCTTCATTCATTGACGAAGTTTGTACAAAGCTGTACTTTGAACAGTTATTTTTGTCCCGTTTGGACTGGAGACTAGTGACAGAAGTAAGCCAGCTAAATGCTTGAGCCCGCGCAGGGGAACAATATACTTTTTTCCTTTTGATTTCCTGTTTGGCCATATAATAAACATCTTATTAACCGAGCTAGGTCGGTCTGTATGGGAGAATCTTGACCTCGGTCGCTGGTACAGACCTCATTGCGTTCGGTCTGTACTGGCGACCTCGGTCAAGATTCTCCCATACAGACCTCTCGCTCGGTTAATAAGAACTAAATCTTGCAGTCCTTGGACTATGCTAACCCCACCCCCCCCCCCCCCCCCGCAAATCCCGCTCATTTCTGTCCACTACCTTTTCAAGGAACAATGTTCAATGTTGGCGTAAACAAATATAAAAAAAAAAAAAGCGGGAAAATAGCAGGCGCGGATATTCACATTCGATAGTGGCACGTTCACCATAGCCAGTGCCGAGTAAATTATACTTTTTAGTGTTCTTGAAATTGAGAAGAGACGTTTAGAAAGAATCCTATCAGTACCGAGCGTCGATTACTGAAGATGAAAATACGTCTAATGCATTAGTTAGTACAACAAGAGACTAGGAAACAACACAGTCATCTTGTTTTGGAGCGCGTACTGTATTTGTTGGAGCCGTCTCTTGGGTGGTGTAGTGTGCACTTTACACTTTACACTTAATTTAAAAAAAAAAACAGTTACTTACAAGGACTACAAGGTGTTTATATCCCTACCCGCAAATAGCTGAAGCTAGTCGAGGCGGGTAGGTATATTTATACTTAACTAAATGCAAATACATTTGGTGTTAACAACTGAATTGACTAAAATAAAAGTTAAATAAGTAGTAAACAAACAAGTGACGCAAAAAAAGGGATTCGCTAGCTGATAGAAATTAAAGGATTGTTCACATATTCGCAAGCTTTTCATTATTTCAAGAATTGAAGAAGGTGTAAGGTAAGCATATCATTTTCTTTTTTTAAAATGTTGATAAGTATTTCATGTATTTGTTTTTTGAATAGTTTTCTGTTGTCAGACTTTCTAATATTATCCGGTAAAGAATTTCATAGCCGTGCGCCAAATCGAGAAAATGAATTCTTTAGTTGATCAAGACGTGAAGACATGATTATTGATATAAAATTTGTCGGCGGTTGCTGACCTGGTGTTGTAGGAATGTATATCTGAGACATGTTTAAATAAATTTTGAATATGAACAGGTGCTAGTTTGTTTCGGATATCATACATTAAACAGGAAACAGATTCATCATAGAGAAAATGAACAGGTAGGATGTCGGGATCTTTTGCCTGACATCACGTGGTAGGTGAGGAAGGACTTGACTAAAATGCTGAAATAATTTAATTGCAACCACATAATACCTATGTACTCCATCTAATTACACTTATCTCGCAAAAGTTGTAAATGTCAGTGAGATGAAACTGCAGAGTACTAGGTCGCAAGGAACAGAAGTTGGATGGCGATGCATCCTAATAATGGGCTCCTGATAAGGGTCACTCTTGAATAATGCAAGAACCACCCACTCACTCATTTCACTCTTCCTGGCCATTCAGTAAACAACATAGAATCTCACTGATTGACGCCATTGTTTACATTTTTCCCCATTAGCATACGACTTTTATCAGAGCCGTGGCCGTATACAGTCATTTCAACTAACGTTGTCGGTTCAAAGCATGAAGCTAAAAGACAAGACCGAAAGTTTACGTGGGATTTTGATTAAATTCATCAAAATCAGTCATGCCTGGAGAAAACAATAGGTTGTAATTAGCAGTGCAATGACCTGCACGTGCAGGGATGATTTTGATGAAATTATTCATAAAAAATAATCCCACAAAACATTGCGGTCTTGTCTTTTAGCTTTATTTTGATCCGACAACGTTAATTGAAATAGCTGTATATGAACTAAATGCAAAAGTTGAAAGAGGTGATTAAGTTGAGCTTTTTGTGCAATTTTCAACTCTTTGCAAGCGATATCGAAGGAAATATCAGCCATGAAAAACTGTGAAATTGCTGGGTGGCAAAAAAGTTAATCAGCCATACATTCTCTGTAAAATTTCGAGTTTTTGGAAGAGACGGCATAAGGAAAGCTAGAGAGGCGTTTATAATTTCCAACGGAAAGAGTCTTGTGATGAACAGACGTGATGAAACTGAATCTACGGTCCATTTATTAATCTCTACTGATTTTTATAATGGCTTCTGTACACGTTTCTGCTTTCTTTGTTTTCAACAAGTCATATCTCATATCTGCATTTTTCGTGTAGTTAGTTTTAATGTATCTTTTTGTAATATTTGTGTAGCAAACAATAATAATAATAATAATAACTAAAATAAATAAAACAATCTCAGCTTTTCATTAGTATCATTTTAAATGCTGTAAACCATTTATTTCCAATATTTATGTAGCTTTTGTAGCCCATGAATAGGGTAAATATCGTGTAACCGAAATATTGGGCAATGAAATTACCCTTTTTAGCTGTCCAATCAGCCTTGCATTTGGTTTTATGCATTCCACACGCTCTTGGAGAACTACGGCTATTCTTTTTTTTTTTTTGTCACAAGGAATGTGGAGGGGGGTGGGGGTCGATTTGTGGTGGACATTGCATATGGCTGGAAGAACTGGGCTTCAATGTTATATCGGAAGTAGCAGATAGTGATAAAAAGAAGGGAAACGTAACAATGCAATAGGTCCTGGCTTGAGAAATACAAATTTTTTAAAGTGGACAGCCGGGTGAGAAGTGCGATTCCTACCCACCCGAAGACTATGAATCTTAGCGAAAAGGAAAAGGAATTGGGGTTGTTGTGGAGAAAAAATATTTAACCCATTATCTAGTCAAAGTAAACAGTTTTATCACTCGTTAGTGTCCGAAAAGCAAAACCTTCCAGAGGCTTTATAACAATTGAAAGAAAATTTTGGCCTGGATGATTAAGTGCTGCGAAAGTGTTTCTTAATATAAGTCATATTATTAGAAGCTTTCAATTCAAAATATTAAACGACATTACTTTTACGAAGCATCGCCTAGCTAAGATAGGTTATGTCCCGAATGATCTCTGAACTTTTGGGAAACTGGATACGAAACAGTTCGTGACCAAGTTAATCTTTATTTTGACTGATAGTATTATGCTTATATCTATGAATTGCTCTTCTGGAAATAAAATGGACAGCGAGAGAGATCTGTCGCTTTGTTTTGCTATAACAAAATGAGCCCAACATTCACAACAAAGAAAAGTACTCAATACTGTATAATACATATATATAAACCAAGCCGATTCTTTGAAAATTGAGGTGGCCGATGAAAACTTAAACACGTTTTGTGAAACGACACCGAAGTTTACGTGTACGGCTTTCGTAGATGAAGGTTATGCATGACGTGGTTGTGTCTATGTATTAACTACGTTGGAGTTGAGTACCGTACTCTCGTGAAGGAGGTACGACTTCAAATATTAAGGAACACCTGCTAACCTACCAGAAGCCTATCACAAAAAGAACGGCCTCATATGACTAAGCGGATGAGTTACAGTGGCTGTGATATTTCCTAAACTGAGGCCAGGTTCATACGTCGAACGTTGCATGAGCCCAACCGAAAACCTATTAAAGTCGACCCACATAATTACGTTCGGCAGTTGATTCAGACGTCGAACTTAACTGAAGTCGAACTTAAGGCTAAATTGAGAAAATAGATTATCGTGGTCAGCGGCTTTTGGTTTTACTCAACGAAATTTAAAATGTCGGGAAATATGAATTCGGACATGGAAGAGCTTGTTTGGTAAAAAAAAAAACTGAAAAAAAAAAAAAAAATGAAGACAGGCCAAACACGGCTCCTATTGGTCAAGATAGGATGACCTTCAAAAGCTAATTTGCTCTTACGAGTACATCTTTCAAAGATCCCCCTTTTTGTACGAAAACAGGGAATGGTCTTTGTAGATTTCTCTTAGCAGAGGTTGATTTTCTATCAAATGCAATTCAGTCATCTGAATGGTTTTAGGTTAGGCACAGAAGGGCGATATTCCGTAACAAACGGCACAATGTTTTTACGCTTTTTTTGGTTGGTTTGTAATACCGACATTCTATCGCTGAAATTGAACTCTGAAAGAGTTTTATCTATAAGGTTATCGAGGTAACCTCTGCAGCGTAATCTCTGTTTGAATGAAGTGATGTTTTCTTCAAATTGTTGTCCTGTCGATCCTAACTGATTCATACATCATTTTTACGCGGGATGCCCTAAAGGGGCATACCGTGTCTAAAAAAGGGTCGATTTCTTTTTTTTTTTTTTCTTCCTCGTAGCTACAAATCGGTACATTAATTTATTCATTAAACTCTCCCCTCTCCTACTCGGGATGTATTGTTCTGATTGTCTTCAACAAAAGAAGGCCAATCAAAATCCATTCTTGTCGCTTATATCGCTAGGGAGGGGACCCACTCACCCTTACCTGTGTGACGTCATCGCATCATTTGATTTCTTCATTAAAACTGCATTACATTGTGGTGCCATATTGTTTATAACATGTTCTGGACTCAAGTGTGCCGTTTTCAAACGGAAATTTCACCATTTTGAAGCGGTAAATCGAAAGAATAACTTCTAAGAAGCACTCTACATCTAAAACGGTGGAAATTGGAGAGTTCCTAGCGAAGGAATCGTGCTTTCTTTGACAGTCTTAGTCCACGATTGCAGACAGAGAAGAGGTCATTGAGAAGCTTACGTTATCGCAATGGAATTCCCGCAATTTCCCTTGAAACCCTGAGTAACGTAACACAAGGGAAACAACGTAACGCGATCGTCGTGACTCAAACTATTCCATTAGCAAGGATAGTTTATCAATCGGCGAAGCATACAGTTGGAATAAATGAATCAGTCCGGGCATCACGCGTAATGCCAGTATAGCAGGCATCTTGTTAACGGAAGGGCCGCCATATTGCATGTCCTAAATGAAGAAATCAATTTACCGCGTACCACAACGCTCACTGGCGAAAGTCTTCATTAATTATCACATATCTATGAAAGCAGTAAAACAGTTATTTTTCAATTGAAATAATTTTCCCCCGGCTCCGCGGTCCATGTATTTCCGCGACCTTAATTCCCATGATTTCCGCCCCGATTCTCGATACACCGCCAGAAAGTGAAAAAACATTGTTTGGTCAGGGTGGAGATCCACCGAATGGCACTGTGAAGAGCAGTCAAAGTGGCCAGATTATTTTGCTTAATAATAATAATAATAATAATAATAATAATAATAATAATAATAATAATAATAATAATAATAATAATAATAATAATAATAATAATAGTATTATTATATGCAAAGTAAGGAACATTTAAAAGCAACGACAAAAAAAAAGGGTCTTGACTTTGGTTTAAAAAAACTTAAGCAAACCTCAGTTCTTATATCAGCCGGTAGATTATTCGATAGGTTTTAAGATTGTCATTGAGGACCATTTATTATTGGAGCGAAGGCTTTTGCTTAACTCTACGCTTAGGGACAATTCCATGAACATTCTTTGCATTTCAGAATTTTACACGAAGTGTTAAAATAAATTTGTTCCTGTTGTCTAAAAAATTCTGTTTCCTTGTGTGTAACTTGCATTAACTGCCCGCATTTTGAAGTTTTTGCCCATCTTTTGCGTTAATTCCCGTTATTGTGCAGTATTTTTTTCCGCAGTTAGCGTAAGTTTAAGTCGAGCATTGATTTCCAGTAATAAGGTTTCGGGCGTCGACTGTAGGTAGCAATCATTTATCAGTCATAACTTTTAATTTATAACTGCCTGCCACTAACCTTCGTCACGAGGTATATCAACTTACAGAAAGAGGACCTCGTGTGTTCAAAGCCGGTTTTGTTGAACCAGATTGCTCTTGCGGCTCTTAAGCTTGTCTACGGTTTTAGTTATCAGAGTTATTAGTAGATAATCTTTTATCTAGCGTTATCCTTTGTTTCTACGATGGTCGAGCCTGGATATCACCCGGACATTTTTACTGTCGCTCCAGACCAGTCACTCCTTTGCCCGATTTGGTGAGTGAATTTCTACATTGCTATACGTATTGAACTGAGATATTAAGGACATTGAAAGGGAAATTGAGATATCTTAGACAACAGACCGACATTTAGATCAATCTTTACTAAGATTTTAGTCTCTTCTTTCCTGCGAAATGTAAAGGTAAAATCCTTTGCAATCTGATGCTTTGCAATTATGTGGGGAAAACTCCACCCCACATTCTGTGGCTTTTATGTAATAACATTTATTAAAAAAAAAAACAAAAACAACAAAGAATACACAGATAAACTATATATCTATCAGGACGTGTTCTTTCTTTGATGCAAAACCACTGGAATATAGAAGAGTGCTTTCCCTAATTTTATGCTTTTCCCTAATTTTATGCAGCGTGTCTGTGCATTTTGACACCAATACTTTTTTCCGGCCAATTACGGCTATTTTCTTGCGATTGCTAGGTTGAGGCATAGCGATCCAGGGATATTGACTGGGGAATGAGTAGATCCGTATAGGAATGTGCATTAAAGCCATATGGCGAAGTCAGTGTCGTATTCTACCCGTGCTTCTATCAGCACATGGGCGGCAACGTACTTTTTGTTGACAGGAAGTCAATTGTGTTCGAGTTAAAAATCAACTGCCGTCTTATGAGTTTGAGGGATCCACATTACTAGAGCTCGCATCATCAGTGCGCTTGGGAGCTATTAAAAAAACTCAAGGGAGACAGGGACACCTTAAAAATTTTTTAAGAAAGTTCAGCCTCAGTCTGAGGAAAAAAAAATACGTTCTAACAAACCAATATTTGTAATACGGCTAAAACTGGCGTGGGTGGGTTTTTAAATACGTTTTTAATGTCGGTTAATGTAATTTACCTTTAAGTGTGTTTTAACACAAAGGAATAAAAAAATTCTCTCTTTCTCTTTTAAAGCTGCTACGTCATCAAGGAGGCTGTGGCCTGTAAAGAGGGTCATCTTTTCTGTAAAACCTGCATAGACCGTTGGGTTAATACCCATAACAACGGCAACTGCCCTGTCAGAAGACAATCCCTACAAGCCTCAGACTTGAGGAACATAATTGCTTTCGACAGGGTGGTTGAGTCTATGCAGGTTTTCTGCCCCCGAAAAGATTCGGGTTGTTCGTGGACTGGTGCCCTGGACAGGATAAACATCCACAGACGGGATTGTCTAAAGGAGCCCGTGCAGTGTACACACCCTGGCTGTGGCGTGGTGGTAGTTCGTGGGGAGCTGAATCCACATCTGGCCACATGTAATATGAGGCCAGAAAACTGCCCACATTGTGGTATTCAGCTTCCCATAAGTCAACAAGATGCCCACCAGAATTACGGATTTCGATGGGCACCGGTAATGTGCCCCTTCAATTGCAACCATGGTGCAATACCTCGGTGTGTATCAATTATTAGTAGAGATTGAGAATCGCATTTACGGCAAACAGCAAACGTTGAATAGATTTGCGTTCATGTTAAAAACAAAAAGCAAATAAAAAAATTAACCAAAAAAAAACCTAGTTCGTAGATGAGGATAACGAAAATAATTCTGACCTTTAACACTTACACAATTTTTTTTTTCTAAGTTCGCCTATGAAATGTAAACAATGAGCGGCAAACACAGATAAACATATCCATTGTCATTCGTGCCATTGCCATTTGCCGTGAAAGTAATTCTAAATCTCTATATTGTAGACCGTTTGCAAGGTAATTTTGTCAAGGTAGACCATACACTTTTGCCAAAAAAATATATAAAATAAAATAAATAAAACAAAACAAAACAAAACAAAACAAAAAAACAAACACTTATACAGCATCTGGAGAGAAGACAACATCAATTTTTTTGCCAATTTATTTTCTTTTGTGTTGTTTCTTTAATATTGAAACTTAGAAATTAAACTTTGAATGGTCATTTTGGAATTGAAAACAGTAGTTACTTTCCGACATTCATAGATGTTATAGGGGGCCTCATCACACGACTACAGTGAACTGTTTTAATTCATTGTATTTGTTTAAGTTATAGATCTCCAGCCTGGTTAACCCTATTTTGAACATCTAAAAAGTACAACGCGATGAACATCTCGTGCAATAGTGGCTCTGTGTGGTAACATAGGTCTCAATCATTTTCACAGGGTGCAATTGAATGGGCACATTGCTTTAGCCTGTCAGCGGGCCTTTGTGGACTGTACAGTGCCAACTTGCAAAGAGAAAGTTAGACGGGAGGAACTAGCGGGTCATTTGGCAAGGGAGGCAACAGCCCACGTGGATTTGCTGATGGTCGACAGAATGTCGACCATTTTCAATAATGTAAGTAACAAATGCAGTAAAGTATCTATATTATTTTGGTGAAAAAGTTACATTGAGTGTTATATTGTCAAACTGAATAATAATGGCGATTACGTTGTAATTTCAGGTGCCACCAACACTGAAACCATCCCAAGCGATGACCTTTACTTGGAAAGTTCCTAATTTTAGAAATTTGGCCGATAACATGCACCCGGCGGTGGGCATCAAAAGTCCATTATTCTCATCTTTGAGACATTCAGATTCAGTGAATGAACTCCGTAATATTACGTCGAGATTTTGCGACGTAATTTTACGCGATGATAAGTTTACGTCGTGCGATCACAACGTGAATAATATGCGCTTTGAATTTTACGTCGTAAAATGACGAAATAAAATTAACAGTGTGTTTTGTTGACACGTGTATATGACATTCACAAGACGTTGACATGATGCGCAATGATTACGTCGTAAATTTTACGGCGTAATATTTGTGACAGTAATATGACCTCTTGGACGTGCTGGAGGTGTTTGCACATCCAAAATGTGCTCAAAGTGTTTTGAGCAGCAATGAACTATGGCGTTCATTACTGCTCAAAACACTTTGAGCACATTTTGGACGTGCAAACACCTCCTGAACGTCCAGGAGGTCATATTACTGTCACAAATATTACGCCGTAAAATTTACGACGTAATCCTTACGCACCATGTCAACGTCTTGTGAATGTCATATACACGTGTCAACAAAACACGCTGTTAATTTTATTTCGTCAAATTACGACGTAAAATTCAAAGCGCATATTATTCACGTTGTGATCACACGACGTAAACTTATCATCGCGTAAAATTACGTCGCAAAATCTCGACGTAATATTACGGAGTTCATTCACTGAATCTGAAGGTAAAATTACAACGTTTGTTGTATTAAGAGTACGACGTAAAAGTATCACGCTCAATTTTATGAGTAATTTCACGCCGTAATTATTACGTCGTAAACTTAATAAGTTAAAATCAAAGTGTCATTCTGAATGTTTAATAAGTTAACATTCTCAATGTCTAATAAGTTAACATTCTGAATGTTTAATAAGTTAACATTCTCAATGTCTAATAAGTTAACATTTGGAATGTTTAATAAGTTAACCTTGTCAATGTCTAATAAGTTAACATTTGGAATGTTTAATAAGTTAACATTCTCAATGTCTAATAAGTTAACATTTGGAATGTTTAATAAGTTAACATTTGGAATGTTTAATAAGTTAACATTCTCAATGTCTAATAAGTTAACATTTGGAATGTTTAATAAGTTAACATTCTCAATGTCTAATAAGTCAACATTTGGAATGTTTGATAAGTTAACATTCTCAATGTTTAATAAGTTAACAGTTTGAGTGAATCATTTTCAGTTCGCCGCATTTCAAATCAAGGCTACAAAACGCACAACGGACCTTCATGGAAGAAACGATATGTACATTTATTATAGTGATAGACATCGAAACATCAACAATGCTACTGAGTACATGATCATATTATTTACAGGGGAATAGAAGGCTACAAAGCGCACAACGGACCTTAGCTTCATAGAAGAAATTAAGTGTGTAAGCGATATTCAATTATAAAGAGAGGAGTGTTTTATTGGGAAAACTTCCTTTTGGAACCGGATCGAAACACAAGAAACTTCATAACTGAAACGAAATGGCGCCTTATTGGTATTTACATGGAAACAGAAATTAAATGTTATTTCTTTTACAATTCTAATCGCCCTAAACTGCGAAAGATGGAAGGCATGAAAAATGCCAAACTATTTTTAGAACATGTATCTAAAATTACTATATGCAATTCTATAAAATAAAAAAAATTCTATGTTGCAGGACAATCCATAAACAGGTCCTTTGTTGTCTGAAATTAACACCTGTTCACGCCAATTTTTTTCCAATGATTGTATTGTTTCAGTTATCAGTTATTTCAGAGATCAACAGATTTGTCAGGCGCTCGGCCCGGTCCTTGACGTCCTGAGAGCGAGGGCAGCCCCGGGAGCCATGCCACAGCCAGGCGGCTCTCGCCCCCGAAAGTGATTGCAAAAGATGAATAGGAAAGGGACGGAGTCCCAAAAAGGAGAAGGAAGGCTCCGGAAGCACGGGCCACCGCCAAGCCCCCCCCCCCCCCTGCCTTGTGTTTGTGTTTGCGTTACGTTTGTGCTGGTGGTTGCGCCTGTGCATTTGTCGCTAATACTGAAAACCAGGCTTTAATGAAATAAAGATAGGCCTTATCACGGTTTTCGACGCCATTTTCACGAGTAGGCAATCAGGCTTGAAATAACAGTGTTTGTATGGAAATCCGATGTCAAATAATTTTCATAAAACATCGCTTGTGAAAAATTCATGAATTGGAGACTTTTGACACTAGGAAAAGGATTTTAAGAAAAAAAATTTCAGGAATGTAGTTGTGCCAGAAAGCGTCCAGTCGTGTTTTGAAGTTTCCATACATTTCCCTGTATTTTTTCTTGCGAACTATTTTTGGAGCAGTTTACGGCTGGTTCACTTTACAGACAAATGTATGGAAAGTTCAAAACACGACTGGACGCTTCCTGGCACAGCCACATCCCTCCAATTTTTTTTTAAAACCTTTTTCTAGTGCCAAAAGTTTCAGAAGTGATGTTTTACGAAAATTATGCACAAGTTGTTCACTAAAGGACCTTGACTCGGCACCGAGGACTGCTTCACTAAGCACAGATCGCATCCAACCCAGACGATTCATCGCCTCATCGAGTCTTGCACTATGCGTCTCCAGAGAGTGTCGTTCAACATGATGTGGAGTCAGACGGGTAATTTCTTCTACCAAATTCAACAAACCGCTCACAAACTCCCGCACGATCTTAGACATGATTGTTAAATCGAAAACCTAAAGGACGGTCGACACAGTCGTTATCACGCAACTTGAGGTAATACGAGTTCGCTAAAGTCGACTGTATGCTCATAGCCTCCCACCCAGTCGTTTTTAGGGAACTCGAATTACGCCTCCCCAGGGAGGTCATAAGAGGCCTCTAAAAACGACTACGTGGGAGGCTACTGCAGTCAAACCTGTATTAAGGTGGAAATTTGAATGGAAACTTCAGAGGTTTACGGAAGGGATAGAAGAAAGAAAATGATTTTTGGAACACTAACAGACAGTTGATACCTACGCAAGAGCACCCCAGGTTGCCCGGGGGAAGGGGGGTACTTAATTATAAGAGGCTTATGGGGATGTGCCGCTGGATGGGGTCGCATTTTCACGACTGGATTGACCGAATGGGGTTACATTTTCAATAGAGTTACTAGAATGGGGTCGCACTTTTTCGGATTTTTGGGGTAAGAAAATTCTATTAAGCAAGGATTCAAACGGTCTTGGTTAAAAAGTTCAGAAATATACCTAAATATGTACCAAATATACCTAAAAATCACCCAAAAATTTACAAAACACCCTAAAACATTGATTTGTGTAATGAGCATAGGGTTTTTGTATTGCTTGAAACGCGAACGAGATATTTCCGTTGAACCGATATTAAGCGGCGTGAAAACGGCTTTCACGTAGACCCCCGCCTTAAGTGGAACCCATATTAGGCGGACACCCTGTATTAAGCGGACACGGAAAAAAGGATGCACATTTTTTATTGTCCACGTTTTAACAGATCGGTCATTTAACGTTGCCGACAAAAGAGCTTTCACATCTTTGTAGAATTAACTCCAGCAAAGTGAGTGCACCTGGATTGCGACTCGGGCGAAGAGAATGAACTTGACGAAAAAAAGCCTGCCTTAAAGTCTGACCCGTGAAGCTTAAAAAATGGCAGCTACCAATGGAGTATTATCGCTGTCATAGAAGGGACGACCTTTCACTGGACATCGGTAAAGTTAATGGGTTTTTCAAATAAGCAGGCTTTAGAAACTGAAGCAGCCACAAATTAACGCTCTGTTTAGTATTTTTCTTTCAGAGTTTACTGTTGTTGTCTATACTTATACAAAATATTCTTGTCAGCCTACTGCACGAACCACAGAAACGCAACATCTTATTTATTTCATATTGTTTGTACAGAACTTATATTCGTGTTTTGATTGTGTGGACCTTTACATAATTTGATCAATATAGATTCTGTTACGCTTTATTTTTGTTACAACACATCATCCGTTCCCCTTGCTAATTGGAATACGGCATTCCACAGTTATCGTATACGTTCACGAAAATGGTATTTTTGCCTCTCAAGGCCATTTAATTTATTATTGCGGAATGTTAATGTGACCCTTTTAAGACTAAATCTAAGAGAACCTATTTCAGTCTGCGGACAACCTGTATTAAGCGGACACTTGGAAGGGTCCCGAGGGTGTCCGCTTAATACAGGTTTGACTGTATCTTCAGAGAGGTTTTTTGGTGTTGCCAGAAGTTAATGAACATCATACTAGTAATCGATGTACCACCATCCCGTTGCAAAAGATATCTAAGAAATTAAATTATGTGCTAATTCCTCTGTCATGATCCCTCGCTTATCTCTCTCTTGTTTTTAAAATTTACAAAGGATCGATGCCTGCTGTACAAAGCCAAGTCAAGTCAGATTTCCGGGGCACAAATAATCCCATGCCAGTTTATCAGTGTATGGTTCGTTTATTAATACCGTAGTATTTTTTGTGCGGTTTAGGACTATGCGAGAAAAGCAGATCTTAGCAAAGCGAAAGACAATTAATCAACAAATAGAGAAGTTATTAAAGAATGACGTTTACGGCAAATGTGGGATATGACCGCGTGACCATGTTTATCCTATATTTGCCGCTTGCTGTTTTCAGTTTCTCTGTCAAATCGAGTACTTTTTGCGCTAGCATCAAAGGCCAGAATTAGTTTTTACTATTCTCATATTTGTTCGCTTTTTCTCAAGAAAACATAAACGCGAATTAACGTTTGCAGTTAGCCGTAAACGCGATTCTTCATCTCCAAAAAGCGTCAAAAGATAAAGAACTATATGGGATTTTTTTCCTAAATTGAAGTTTAATTTTCTCTAAAAAATGCAAGGTTTCCCCAATTTTCTTTTGAGATACCAACTGCATTTGGTAAGTCCTGCTTTCTCTGTATAGTTTTAAACCGCAAAAAAATATTCCTGTATTAATAGGCACCACCCATAGCCTAGTATCTCGTGATGCGCAAAACATTTTCGCTTTAACAATAGTAGGCACTGTCCTTAAGTTGCGTAGTAACTCAGGGATCTTTCTTCTTTTTGATCTTTCATCCGAAGTTCAAAATACATGTTTCATGTATTTATAAGTGGAAATTAATTCACCCTCACCGGGGTATCTTTTTACCAACTCACAATATGACCAACTCCCAGTTGGCTTGATAGCTCAAGTATTTCAGGGGTCATGGGTTCGAATCTGTTTTTTGTTGTTGTTCTTTTTTTCTGTTTTCTTCTTTTTTGTTTCTTTGTTTTTTTGGTTTGTTTTTGTTTTTGTTATTTCACGCTTTCTTTTCGCAACTGCCGAAACTGCATAAATAATTGCGAGGGTATTCCTTTAATTCTATTTAATTGTTCATCTGGCGCAAGTGTTGATTTGTTAGAACTAGATAAATTTCACAATTTTTTGGCTCAGGTGCAAATTCATTATAGCAGTTGTGTGAAATGTGACGTCAACTGCAATATCTCTAACTATTTAATTATTTTTTATTTTTATTATTATTTTTTTTTACGTTTAAGAAAAGTGAACTATACAGTAGTCAAATAACACAATATCTTGCAGTCCTTGGACTATGCTTACCCCCCCCCCCCCGCAAATCCCGCTCATTTCTGTACACTACAATGTTGGCGTAAACAAATATAAAAAAAAAAGCGGGAAAATAGCAGGCGCGGATATTCACATTCGATAGTGGCACGTTCACCATAGCCAGTGCCGAGTAAATTATACTTTTTAGTGTTCTTGAAATTGAGAAGAGACGTTTAGAAAGAATCCTATCAGTACCGAGCGTCGATTACTGAAGATGAAAATACGTCTAATGCATTAGTTAGTACAACAAGAGACTAGGAAACAACACAGTCATCTTGTTTTGGAGCGCGTACTGTATTTGTTGGAGCCGTCTCTTGGGTGGTGTAGTGTGCACTTTACACTTTACACTTAATTAAAAAAAAAAGCAGTTACTTAAAAGGTGTTTATATCCCTACCCGCAAATAGCTGAAGCTAGTCGAGGCGGGTAGGTATGTTTATACTTAACTAAATGCAAATACATTTGGTGTTAACAACTGAATTGACTAAAATAAAAGTTAAATAAGTAGTAAACAAGCAAGTGACGCAAAAAAAGGGATTCGCTAGCTGATAGAAATTAAAGGATTGTTCACATATTCGCAAGCTTTTCATTATTTCAAGAATTGAAGAAGGTGTAAGGTAAGCATATCATTTTCTTTTTTTAAAATGTTGATAAGTATTTCATGTATTTGTTTTTTTGAATAGTTTTCTGTTGTCAGACTTTCTAATATTATCCGGTAAAGAATTTCATAGCCGTGCGCCAAATCGAGACAATGAATTCTTTAGTTGATCAAGACGTGAAGAAATGATTATTGATATAAAATTTGTCGGCGGTTGCTGACCTGGTGTTGTAGGAATGTATATCTGAGACCTGTTTAAATAAATTTTGAATATGAACAGGTGCTAGTTTGTTTTGGATATCATACATTAAACAGGAAACAGATTCATCATAGAGAAAATGAACAGGTAGGATGTCGGGATCTTTTGCCTGACATCACGTGGTAGGTGAGGAAGGACTTGACTAAAATGCTGAAATAATTTAATTGCAACTACATAATACCTATGTACTCCATCTAATTAGACTTATCTCGCAAAAGTTGTAAATGTCAGTTGTTAGGAGAGAAAATCAATAGCTTATTATAGTTGCTATAGTTTTGAGGTTCTCGTTACTGAATAACGAATTTTACTATTGGATCTTTTAATACGCGTAAAAACAAACCGTATTTAGCCATGTTTAGTATTTAGCCATTCATATTTACTCGCATTTACGAACTAGTTGCCCGATATTTTATGCACTTGTTCTTATATTAGATTATATATTTAACCGTCGTATTCGCTGTCTATTATATACTATTGCACATGTAAACAGTTGAGTGTATTGATAGCTAGCTATAACTGCTTCAGGGAATTGCCATTCATTCGTTTGCTTTTAGAGAACAACGTAAGTGTTACTTATTTTGCTCGGCGAGGACGCCTCGATTTAAGGAAGGAGGAATGTAACGAGAGATTTCGCAAGTTTGCATGGAATTAGGAACTTAATATTTCGCACAGAATTTTTAGTCGTATAGCACAAACAAGTATATAGCCTGCTTAAGAAATGCACTATTCATCACGGGTTGATTGTCCGTAAGTTAAACCATATTTAATCTTAAAAAGAAAGGAGTTGGGTCGTCTTGCAAATTATTTATTCGCTTTCGCTGCAAGAAGTTAGTTCACTTTAAGATATTCGCTGTTTCTTGTTCTCTGTAACTTTAGAAAACCAACGGAAGCAAAATGTATCAACTTGTAGAGCTAAATTAGCATTTCTTTTGTCCCTTGAGGACTCGGAAGTATTGTACTAAACTTAAGCTAACAATCACTTTCTGTAGTTCATTAACTTTAAAATTACTTTTATTGGAGCTTGTTTCGGTTACTTTAGAAGTAGATAGCTTCTACACGATTTATTTAAAAGCTAGCAAATTCAGCTGGCCTGTCATTTCCTAGTTGAATTGGTTCTCGTTAGACGTGTTGATGTACTTAATGAAAAGTTCTTGTTATCTCCAGAAATATTCACTTGCACCTGTTGTTAGTCGTAGGATTCATTAAGATTTTCTAAGTTGTAATTTAGCGTATTCAGAAAGGCGTTTGCCGTCGAAATTAGTTTTTCAAGCTGGACTCACAATCTAGAGTTCCGGGCGACAATTTTAATTTAGTTCTCTATTTAAAAGACCTTGGTTCCGCTCTTAATAATTTAGTTCGTTATCTTACAAAGACGCTTGTTCCGCTCTTAATCGTTTTTCATTTAGTTCTATTGTCACGCGTATAGCACCTTGTAAACAACAATTAATGTACAAGCACATATAAGCCCTTGTTGTACAATGTTCTTGCGAATTACAAGAATTACAAGTGAGTCAGAATAAAGCTCTGTTGGACCAAGTTCTCGTTCCTTACTGAAGTTCTGTCCAGTTCGTGGTTTGATCCCTGGTACCGCTTTGAGAAGTGACAGTCTCTCCCTGCAAGCGAGTGCTCCCATTTGAGTGTAATTTCCCCCTGCGTTCCTGTCAAGCCTTCGTTGCAGTCTCCGTGTATTTCCCGCGAAAGTTGGAAAATCTACTGTCACACTGCTAATTCCATGCAAACTTGCGAAATCCCGCGTAACACTCGTCCTTCCTCAAATCGAGGCGTCCTCGCCGAGCCAAATAAGTAACACTTATGTTGTTCTCTAAAAGCAACGAATGAATGGCAATTCCCTGAAGCAGTTATAGCTAGCTATCAATACACTCAACTGTTTACATGTGCAATAGTATATAATAGACAGCGAATACGACGGTTAAATATATAATCTAATATAAGAACAAGTGCATAAAATATCGGGCAACTAGTTCGTAAATGCGAGTAAATATGAATGGCTAAATACTAAACATGGCTAAATACGGTTTGTTTTTACGCGTATTAAAAGATCCAATAGTAAAATTCGTTATTCAGTAACGAGAACCTCAAAACTATAGCAACTATAATAAGCTATTGATTTTCTCTCCTAACATATCTCCCTCCTTAAGTCTCGACGTCCTCGTCGAGCAAAAATAAGTAACACAAGGCACTTTCCGTTGTAAGTTTTTCTACGTTGTTGGTTGTCAAGATGAGCAACGAGTTAATGGCATTTCTTCTTTGTGTGACGCACAATGGTCCTAATAATCCTTAATCTTTGGAACGAACGTTTTCTTCTTCTCTGACAGGAGAGCGAGTAATGAAAATAATCGTAATACGTGGTATGACATCTCTGAAGCAAACTATGATTCTTTGCTAACTAGGCTACGGTACTAGGTTACTTTTCGACAACTACATCGAACGGCTATCGTTCTTAACTGGTACATGTCTACTGGTTATAAGTTCAACGTCGGGCTTGGTTTTATCTTTAACTCATCTTTGGGCAAATCCAGAGCAACGGATATCAGGCTCTCCTGGACCAGATCTCTGACGGTAGTCCCTTGCCGTATGCTAACACCGTCTGGAAGTGCATATTCTGAATCGTTGAGGATGTCTGCGGCGGTCTTTGTAGTCGTAAACGGTTCTCCGCGGGATTTCGGGGCATCTGGACTATCTCGTGTAACTTTATAAGGTTCCTTGTGATTAAATGGGCCAATTGTGTGGACTGATACACCTGCGTTATTTCGGGCAGCGGAGTCATTTATAGCATCGTGAAAAACCAAGGACTTTTGTGCCGTCTGGACAGCGGGCTTGTGGCTTTCCTGCATAACTGAAGGCGATGCTGTGCATAGGTACAAAACGAAACAGACCCATACCAGGAGAGAGTAATGAGATACTCTCTTATTTCCGTTTTGGCTTTCCAGGACTCCGTTTGGACTATGCCTTTTGGGGCGAGGTTCCAGATCAGCTTTCGTGGAGGTCTGTCTTTCTACAGATGTTGTCGGAAAAAAGAAGGTTCCTAGAACGGGCAGATTTGACGTGCTCTTTCTAGCCTTCTTTATGACTTTGCCGGATCTTTTAAAGGTGATGTTGTTGTTGTCTAGGTCAATCAAGGCTCGGTTCTGCTGTAAAAAATCCCGGCCAAGGATAGCATCATAGGCAAGGTTCTGCATGACGTGAAAATCACAGGCATACTCGCGTCCATTCAGCTCGATAGGTACGGCTATCTTTCCTAATACTGGAACATGCTCTCCATTGACTGTCTGGATCGACAGTAGGGAACCATCTGTCATCTTAGGCGAAAACGGGCCATAAATCGTCTGGAGAAACTTTTCGTCTATGACTGATAAACACGCACCAGTGTCCACGAGTAACTGAACTGCTTCACCTGCAATTACACCGCTGGTGGTCAGGTCACTGGAATGGAGACGTGCATCTGAGTGAGGCAATCTTTTCTTTACTTTCTCTGAACTAGTTGTTGTCGTGCTGGGACACACCTGTGCTGTTGAGCTCTCATCTAGTGCTGGCATTACTTTGTTGGGAGTCCAATCGTGGACTTTCAAGGTTTTTCTCTTCACACTAGTTTGATCTGGTTCAGAGGAGAGCTCGTCTGAGCAATCTTCCACATCGGTATCAATGGGTTTGTTTGTAGTTGCGTTTGGAATATTCACGATCTGGGGACTCAGCGATTTCTGTTCAGTTGCCCTTGTAGTCTGCGACTGTTTTATCGCGCGAAGGAATAAGTCAAATGCTGGCTTGAATTCCACAGAGATATCTGAAGTATCGTAATCTTGGTCTGTTACTGGCTTAGGGGTAGCGTGGTTGTCCTTGGGTGCTGGAAACTTTTCATATGCCACCGTTGCTGCGGGTGTGGCCTGTTCCGGTTTCTGGTTGCTAGGCGACATGACAGCGTGCTGTGTTGCGATCTTCTCATGCAAATTTGTTGGACAACGAACCATACTTTGTTTGCTGCTCGGCTTTATTGCAGAAATCACGTTATTTTCACGGTGACGCAGCGTGGATCTCCGAGCGAAATACATTGGTCCAGGGTGGCTTGGCGCTGAGTGGCTGTGGATACCAGACTCCATAATCTGAGTAACGCCCAACGGACTGGTCGTAAGGGTCCGAGCCAGGTCAGAGGGCTGGAGCGAGTCTCGTTGAGTACCAGACTGCTCGGTCTCTTCGTTATCTGAACCACTTCCGGTCATTTGTAAACCAAACGTGCGAGAGAGTAAGGCGAGGGCTGACTTAACTTCCGGTGACACCTGGCTTGGATCCAACTCTTTGTTGTCAGCGGGTACTGGGCTGCTGTGTTGATCAGTAGCTGATTTCTCTTCTCGAACACCTCCAAACCTTGGAGCGGAAAGCACTTCCGGTTTAGTTCCATTGGACAGTTCCGGTACGGCGTTGCTTGGTAACACTGGACTCTCATTCAAATTAGCTAGTTGTTGTTGTAGAGGTGTATTTGAAAAGCGAACAGCTCCATCTAACTGAATATTTACTTCGGGACGAGTTTCACGAATTCCACCGGCGTTTTGTGGCTCTGATACTGCGTAAAACTGTTCTAAATCGTCATTTCTCTGTTCCAAAGGAGCCACAAAGTCCTCGTCGGACCATCCGTCGTCTAAAACAGCCAGACGTGGATCAGTCCGGTTTCTTTGTGGGGCGTCGCGATAATTATTTTCTCTGCGACTTGGCTGATTGTAAGCATAATTATTTTCACGCCGCGACGGACCTTGCGGACGATACTGTTGAGGTTCTTGGCTACGCGCACCTGAGTTTCGTCTGTCTGGACAATTATTCTGGAAATGTCCTGGCGACCCACAGGAAAAGCATACAGGCTGGCCGGTACGCGTTCTCTCACGAGGCGGTTCACTGCGCGTTGGTTGATTTCGGCGTGCAAGACCACGTATTCTTGCATCGGTTTCTCGGCCAAGATTATGGATCAGATCTTTCAGTTGTTGTAAGTCGCTTCTTATCTTGTGTATTACTCCAGAGGTTTCGCCAGAAGGTTCGTTGATGGCCGCGACCGCCGGTGGTCCATTTAGGAGAGTCGTATTTGTTTGGACAGATGTGGCTGTAGGTTTAGTAGAACTATCTAGCTTACTTCTTAACTCCGCTAAAACATCGTTATTGTGTTCGAGGAGGCTTACGATCTTTCTCTCTGCGGATAATATAGGCTGTGAGTTGCTAGCAGCCTGGACGTTTGCCAATGAGTTCACAGCTTGAGATAAATGGTTTAAATGAGCGGCCATATGACTGCTTGGTGCACTACTCATGGTGTTCTCTACTGAACAAGCTAGTCTGGCCATCTCTTCTGCTTCGCGGAATGTTTTCGGCTGTTTTAACAGGACTGTTTTCCGAATATCCGCTCGCAAGCCGTGGACGAAATATCTCATCTTTTCAGCGTCGGTAATATTCAAGCGACGGAACTTGTTGGTCAAGTCGGTCAAATAAGTGTCTAAGGGTTCTAAGGATCCCTGTTGGCGAGTAGACACGGCCTGCCAAATAAGCCAGCTCTGGTTATCGTTGGAAAAACGGTCTTGTAGGGCATCTCTTAACTGATTAAAAGTCGCTTTTTGTTCTTCCGGCAAGGAGTAATAGAAGTCTTCTGCGGGACCGGCAAGATTTAACGACAACTCTGCTAGTGCCGTGGAACTAGTTGGATCTATACGGCGAAGCTTGAGATAGCTTTCGATCTTATTTAACCAGCGCGAAACATCTTCTGAGTCATAGCCGTGGAATGGAGCTGGTCTTTGTGTACTAGATGACTCCGGAAGAGGTGTTTTTTCTAACGCACTAGTGGTCTTCTGTTGATGTAATTGTTGTGCTTTTAGTTGGTTTTGCAAGTGAGCCACTTGTTCCTGGAGACCCCGCAACAACTCGGCTTCCATGGTTAGTTCTGACTCGCTTGAACTGTCTTCGTCTTCGGAAACTTCACTAGTTGTTGATTCGGAACCGCTGCTTATATCTGACTCGCGGTTTATCGATCTACGAGGCACTAATTTCACCAAATCCGCGGGCGTATTGATAACAGGAGGCTGTGAAGGCGTAGACTTTGGCTGATTTTCCTCGCCCTCTCGTGGTTCTTCTAAATCGTCAAAATCGGAAATGTTCTCTACTTGTAAAGCGATGCGGGCCGGACCGGCCTGTTGTGGCGTTCGGTACACAAAGGACTGTAAATCCGCGGGATCAAATTCGGGCGAATCTGGCGGACTCGTTGGACTTGCGGTTTCTCGTACACTTGGGTAGACCAAGGATTCGCTGCTTGAATCAAGGCTGATATCGAGGGGTTCGCGCGTAGTAACGTCTGCTTGATCAAGCGTGGAAAAGGCTGTGGAACTTCGAGGAGGTGGTACGGTGCTGTAATTCAATATACTGGGACACGCGCTGTCTTCGGGTAACTCGTCGTCGCTTGGAGATACTTGAAAAGGCAACTCTTCGAACAAGGCACTGATCTCCTCTTGCGACAAATCAACTTGAACGGAACTGTTTACTTTAACTTTAGGCGAACTTGAATGATATACGGGATTACTTCTTAAATTATATCTAGGCAATGTTTTTCGCAAAACTTTCTTCACTGACTTCATATGACGGATAGTGAAAAATGCTTTTGTTTTGTACTCACAAAATGTCGTCTTCTACCGGTCGAACTCCCGGGGAATTACATGACTTGGATTTCTTCGTTCTTCTTGTTGTGCTTCAGATGGCTTCTTTAGTCGTCCAGTCGCGGCAACCACTTTCTCCACTAGTGTGACAGTAGATTTTCCAACTTTCGCGGGAAATACACGGAGACTGCAACGAAGGCTTGACAGGAACGCAGGGGGAAATTACACTCAAATGGGAGCACTCGCTTGCAGGGAGAGACTGTCACTTCTCAAAGCGGTACCAGGGATCAAACCACGAACTGGACAGAACTTCAGTAAGGAACGAGAACTTGGTCCAACAGAGCTTTATTCTGACTCACTTGTAATTCTTGTAATTCGCAAGAACATTGTACAACAAGGGCTTATATGTGCTTGTACATTAATTGTTGTTTACAAGGTGCTATACGCGTGACAATAGAACTAAATGAAAAACGATTAAGAGCGGAACAAGCGTCTTTGTAAGATAACGAACTAAATTATTAAGAGCGGAACCAAGGTCTTTTAAATAGAGAACTAAATTAAAATTGTCGCCCGGAACTCTAGATTGTGAGTCCAGCTTGAAAAACTAATTTCGACGGCAAACGCCTTTCTGAATACGCTAAATTACAACTTAGAAAATCTTAATGAATCCTACGACTAACAACAGGTGCAAGTGAATATTTCTGGAGATAACAAGAACTTTTCATTAAGTACATCAACACGTCTAACGAGAACCAATTCAACTAGGAAATGACAGGCCAGCTGAATTTGCTAGCTTTTAAATAAATCGTGTAGAAGCTATCTACTTCTAAAGTAACCGAAACAAGCTCCAATAAAAGTAATTTTAAAGTTAATGAACTACAGAAAGTGATTGTTAGCTTAAGTTTAGTACAATACTTCCGAGTCCTCAAGGGACAAAAGAAATGCTAATTTAGCTCTACAAGTTGATACATTTTGCTTCCGTTGGTTTTCTAAAGTTACAGAGAACAAGAAACAGCGAATATCTTAAAGTGAACTAACTTCTTGCAGCGAAAGCGAATAAATAATTTGCAAGACGACCCAACTCCTTTCTTTTTAAGATTAAATATGGTTTAACTTACGGACAATCAACCCGTGATGAATAGTGCATTTCTTAAGCAGGCTATATACTTGTTTGTGCTATACGACTAAAAATTCTGTGCGAAATATTAAGTTCCTAATTCCATGCAAACTTGCGAAATCTCTCGTTACACAGTGAGATGAAACTGCAGGAACAGAAGTTGGATGGCGATGCATCCTAATAATGGGCTCCTGATAAGGGTCACTCTTGAATAATGCAAGAACCACCCACTCACTCATTTCACTCTTCCTGGCCATTCAGTAAACAACATAGAACTTATAGTCGACTCTCACTGATTGACGCCATTGTTTACATTTTTCCCCATTAGCATACGACTTTTATCAGACCCGTGGCCGTATACATGTATATGAACTAAATGCAAAAGTTGAAAGAGGTGATTAAGTTGAGCTTTTTGTGCAATTTTCAACTCTTTGCAAGCGATATCGAAGGAAATATCAGCCATGAAAAACTGTGAAATTGCTGGGTGGCAAAAAAGTTAATCAGCCATACATTCTCTGTAAAATTTCGAGTTTTTGGAAGAGACGGCATAAGGAAAGCTAGAGAGGCGTTTATAATTTCCAACGGAAAGAGTCTTGTGATGAACAGACGTGATGAAACTGAATCTACGGTCTATTTATTAATCTCTACTGATTTTTATAATGGCTTCTGTACACGTTTCTGCTTTCTTTGTTTTCAACAAGTCATATCTCATATCTGCATTTTTCGTGTAGTTAGTTTTAATGTATCTTTTTGTAATATTTGTGTAGCAAACAATAATAATAATAAAAACTAAAATAAATAAAACAATCTCAGCTTTTCATTAGTATCATTTTTAATGCTGTAAATCATTTATTTCCAATATTTATGTAGCTTTTGTAGCCCATGAATAGGGTAAATATCGTGTAACCGAAATATTGGGCAATGAAATTACCCTTTTTAGCTGTCCAATCAGCCTTGCATTTGGTTTTATGCATTCCACACGCTCTTGGAGAACTATGGCTATTCTTTTTTTTTTTTTGTCACAAGTTGATGTGGAGGGGGGTGGGGGTCGATTTGTGGTGGACATTGCATATGGCTGGAAGAAATGGACTTCAATGTTATATCGGAAGTAGCAGATAGTGATAAAAAAAAAAGGGAAACGTAACAATGCAATAGGTCCTGGCTTGAGAAATACAAATTTTTTAAAGTGGACAGCCGGGTAAGAAGTGCGATTCCTACCCACCCGAAGACTATGAATCTTAGCGAAAAGGAAAAGGAATTGGGAAAAGGAAAAGGAATTGGGGTTGTTGTGGAGAAAAAATATTTAACCCATTATCTAGTCAAAGTAAACAGTTTTATCACTTGTTAGTGTCCGAAAAGCAAAACCTTCCAGAGGCTTTATAACAATTGAAAGAAAATTTTGGCCTTGATGATTAAGTGCTGCGAAAGTGTTTCTTAATATAAGTCATATTATTAGAAGCTTTCAATTCAAAATATTAAACGACATTACTTTTACGAAGCATCGCCTAGCTAAGTTAGGTTATGTCCCGAATGATCTCTGAACTTTTGGGAAACTGGATACGAAACAGTTCGTGACCAAGTTAATCTTTATTTTGACTGATAGTATTATGCTTATATCTATGAATTGCTCTTCTGGAAATAAAATGGACAGCGAAAGAGATCTGTCGCATTGTTTTGCTATAACAAAATGAGCCCAACATTCACAACAAAGAAAAGTACTCAATACTGTATAATACATATATATAAACCAAGCCGATTCTTTGAAAATTGAGGTGGCCGATGAAAACTTAAACACGTTTTGTGAAACGACACCGAAGTTTACGTGTAGGGCTTTCGTAGATGAAGGTTATGCATGACGTGGTTGTGTCTATGTATTAACTACGTTGGAGTTGAGTACCGTACTCTCGTGAAGGAGGTACGACTTCAAATATTAAGGAACACCTGCTAACCTACCAGAAGCCTATCACAAAAAGAAAGGCCTCATATGACTAAGCGGATGAGTTACAGTGGCTGTGATATTTCCTAAACTGAGGCCAGGTTCATACGTCGAACGTTGCATGAGCCTAACCGAAAACCTATTAAAGTCGACCCACATAATTACGTTCGGCAGTTGATTCAGACGTCGAACTTAACTGAAGTCGAACTTAAGGCTAAATTGAGAAAATAGATTATCGTGGTCAGCGGCTTTTGGTTTTACTCAACGAAATTTAAAATGTCGGGAAATATGAATTCGGACATGGAAGAGCTTGTTTGGTAAAAAAAAAAAAAAAAAAAAAATGAAGACAGGCCAAACACGGCTCCTATTGGTCAAGATAGGATGACCTTCAAAAGCTAATTAGCTCTTACGAGTACATCTTTAAAGATCCCCCTTTTTGTACGAAAACAGGGAATGGTCTTTGCAGATTTCTCTTAGCAGAGGTTGATTTTCTATCAAATGCAATTCAGTCATCTGAATGGTTTTAGGTTAGGCACAGAAGGGCGATATTCCGTAACAAACGGCACAATGTTTTTACGCTTTTTTTGGTTGGTTTGTAATACCGACATTCTTTCGCTGAAATTGAACTCTGAAAGAGTTTTATCTATAAGGTTATCGAGATAACCTCTGCAGCGTAATCTCTGTTTGAATGAAGTGATGTTTTCTTCAAATTGTTGTCCTGTCGATCCTAACTGATTCATACATCATTTTTAACGGAAGGGCCGCCATATTGCATGTCCTAAATGAAGAACTCAATTTACCGCGTACCACAACGCTCACTGGCGAAAGTCTTCATTAATTATCACATATCTATGAAAGCAGTAAAACAGTTATTTTTCAATTGAAATAATTTTCCCCCGGCTCCGCGGTCCATGTATTTCCGCGACCTTAATTCCCATGATTTCCGCCCCGATTCTCGATACACCGCCAGAAAGTTAAAAAACATTGTTTTGTCAGGGTGGAGATCCACCGAATGGCACTGTGAAGAGCAGTCAAAGTGGCCAGATTATTTTGCTTAATAATAATAATAATAATAATAATAATAATAATAATAATAATAATAATAATAATAATAATAATAGTATTATTATATGCAAAGTAAGAAACATTTAAAAGCAACGACAAAAAATAAAGGGTCTTGACTTTGGTTTAAAAAAACTTAAGCAAACCTCAGTTCTTATATCAACCGGTAGATTATTCGATAGGTTTCAAGATTGTCATTGAGGACCATTTATTATTGGAGCGAAGGCTTTTGCTTAACTCTACGCTTAGGGACAATTCCATGAACATTCTTTGCATTTCAGAATTTTACACGAAGTGTTAAAATAAATTTGTTCCTGTTGTCTAAAAAATTCTGTTTCCTTGTGTGTAAATTGCATTAACTGCCCGCATTTTGAAGTTTTTGCACATCTTTTGCGTTAATTCCCGTTATTGTGCAGTATGTTTTTCCGCAGTTAGCGTAAGTTTAAGTCGAGCTTTGATTTCCAGTAATAAGGTTTCGGGCGTCGACTGTAGGTAGCAATAATTTATCAGTCATAACTTTTAATTTATAACTGCCTGCCACTAATCTTCGTCACGAGGTATATCAACTTACAGAAAGAGGACCTCGTATGTTCAAAGCCGGTTTTGTTGAACCAGATTGCTCTTGCGGCTCTTAAGCTTGTCTACGGTTTTAGTTATCAGAGTTATTAGTAGATAATAATTTATCTAGCGTTATCCTTTGTTTCTACGATGGTCGAGCCTGGATATCACCCGGACATTTTTACTGTCGCTCCAGACCAGTCACTCCTTTGCCCGATTTGGTGAGTGAATTTCTACATTGCTATACGTATTGAACTGAGATATTAAGGACATTGAAAGGGAAATTGAGATATCTTAGACAACAGACCGACATTTAGATCAATCTTTACTAAGATTTTAGTCTCTTCTTTCCTGCGAAATGTAAAGGTAAAATCCTTTGCAATCTGATGCTTTGCAATTATGTGAGGAAAACTCCACCCCACATTCTGTGGCTTTTATGTAATAACATTTATTTAAAAAAAACAAAAAAACAAAGAATACACAGATAAACTACATATCTATCAGGACGTGTTCTTTCTTTGATGCAAAACCACTGGAATATAGAAGAGTGCTTTCCCTAATTTTATGTACGTAAAACATTTGAATACACCACGTGCAGCGTGTCTGTGCATTTTGACACCAATACTTTTTTCCGGCCAATTACGGCTATTTTCTTGCGATTGCTAGGTTGAGGCATAGCGATCCAGGGATATTGACTGGGGAATGAGTAGATCCGTATAGGAATGTGCATTAAAGCCATATGGCGAAGTCAGTGTCGTATTCTACCCGTGCTTCTATCAGCACATGGGCGGCAACGTACTTTTTGTTGACAGGAAGTCAATCGTGTTCGAGTTAAAAATCAACTGCCGTCTTATGAGTTTGAGGGATCCACATTACTAGAGCTCGCATCATCAGTGCGCTTGGGAGCTATTAAAAAAACTCAAGGGAGACAGGGATACCTTAAAAATTTTTAAGAAAGTTCAGCCTCAGTCTGAGGAAAAAAAATACGTTCTAACAAACCAATATTTGTAATACGGCTAAAACTGGTGTGGGTGGGTTTTTAAATACGTTTTTAATGTCGGTTAATGTAATTTACCTTCAAGTGTGTTTTAACACAAAGGAATAAAAAAATTCTCTCTTTCTCTTTTAAAGCTGCTACGTCATCAAGGAGGCTGTGGCCTGTAAAGAGGGTCACCTTTTCTGTAAAACCTGCATAGACCGTTGGGTTAATACCCATAACAACGGCAGCTGCCCTGTCGGAAGACAATCCCTACAAGCCTCAGACTTGAGGAACATAATTGCTTTCGACAGGGTGGTTGAGTCTATGCAGGTTTTCTGCCCCCGAAAAGATTCGGGTTGTTCGTGGACTGGTGCCCTAGACAGGATAAACATCCACAGACGGGAGTGTCTAAAGGAGCCCGTGCAGTGTACACACCCTGGCTGTGGCGTGGTGGTAGTTCGTGGGGAGCTGAATCCACATCTGGCCACATGTAATATGAGGCCAGAAAACTGCCCACATTGTGGTATTCAGCTTCCCATAAGTCAACAAGATGCCCACCAGAATTACGGATGTCGATGGGCACCGGTAATGTGCCCCTTCAATTGCAACCATGGTGCAATACCTCGGTGTGTATCAATTATTAGTAGAGATTGAGAATCGCATTTACGGCAAACAGCAAACGTTGAATAGATTTGCGTTCATGTTAAAAACAAAAAGCAAATAAAAAAATTAACCAAAAAAAAAACCTAGTTCGTAGATGAGGATAACGAAAATAATTCTGACCTTTAACACTTACACAAATTTTTTTTCTAGGTTCGCCTATGAAATGTAAACAATGAGTGGCAAACACAGATAAACATATCCATTGTCATTCGTGCCATTGCCATTTGCCGTGAAAGTAATTCTAACTCTCTATATTGTAGACCGTTTGCACGGTAATTTTGTCAAGGTAGACCATACATTTTTGCCAAAAAAAATAAAATAAAATAAATAAAACAAAACAAAACAAAAAAACAAACACTTATACAGCATCTGGAGAGAAGACAACATCAATTTTTTTGCCAATTTATTTTCTTTTGTGTTGTTTCTTTAATATTGAAACTTAGAAATTAAACTTTGAATGGTCATTTTGGAATTGAAAACAGTAGTTACTTTCCGACATTCATAGATGTTATAGGGGGCCTCATCACACGACTACAGTGAACTGTTTTAATTCATTGTATTTGTTAAAGTTATAGATCTCCAGCCTGGTTAACCCTATTTTGAACATCTAAAAAGTACAACGCGAAGAACATCTCGTGCAATAGTGGCTCTGTGTGGTAACATAGGTCTCAATCATTTTCATAGGGTGCAATTGAATGGGCACATTGCTTTAGCCTGTCAGCGGGCCTTTGTGGACTGTACAGTGCCAACTTGCAAAGAGAAAGTTAGACGGGAGGAACTAGCTGGTCATTTGGCAAGGGAGGCAACAGCCCACGTGGATTTGCTGATGGTCGACAGAATGTCGACCATTTTCAATAATGTAAGTTACAAAATGCAGTAAAGTATCTATATTATTTTGGTGAAAAAGTTACATTGAGTGTTATATTGTCAAACTGAATAATAATGGCGATTACGTTGTAATTTCAGGTACCACCAACACTGAAACCATCCCAAGCGATGACCTTTACTTGGAAAGTTAATTTGGCCGATGACATGCACCCGGCGGTGGGCATCAAAAGCCCATTATTCTCATCTTTGAGAGCAATTTTGGTGCCAAAGATGTCCGCCGCCGGGGGCATGGGGGTGTTCGTTTCCAGTCAAGGGACAACTCCTCTTTGCCTCAATCTAAGGTATGCTTCTATAAATACTAGGACCTGTGTAACTAAACCCTTTTACATTTTTTGAGTAAACAATTCCCGAAAAGTAATTTATCCATGCAAATAATAATAATAATAATAATAATAATAATAATAATAATAATAATAATAATAATAATAATAATAATAATTATTATTATTATTATTATTATAATAATAATAGTAATAGTAATAATAATAATAATAATAATGATAATTATAATAATAATAATAACAACAACAATAATAATAATAATAATAATAATAATAAAAATAATAATAATAATAATAATAACCATCAACAACATAGTCACCGCTGAAATACATTGTTATAAAAGCCAATATTCTGGGTATATTTTACATATGACAGTGTTGCACTGCGGAATGGCAGGGAGGTGTTTGTGAAACGAACACCACAAAAACAGTGGCTTCAGCAGGAGGATCCTTTGGGATGGGAGGAATTTCTACCGTTGGACGAGGTGAAGGCGCGCTATGTGGACGGAGATGGAGCGCTCAACATCCAAGTGACCATCCAGCTGCTTCAGTAGAGAGGTTCCTCCCTCGTTTTTTTTTTTTTTTTTAATAGACCAATCTCGATATGTTAAAATTCTAGCTTGTAAACAAGACTTAGGGGAGTAAAACGAAACAATTATCACTCATCTCGAAGGCACATGTAAAGAGAAATATAAAAATATGTTGTTTTATTCCCCTACCTCGTTTCAAACTTCAATTTTAATATCTTACGAAAATTAAAGGAAGAGTCTTCTAGTTGTTTACTGGAAAAAGTAAGGGTTGCTTATATTCTGAACTGACCTAATGCAGTCACCACCTTTCAATGTGTTATTTGTATTGTATCCTGGAGGATGAACGTAGATTGTTACGTTGTCACAATGAGTGTTATTTCAGGAGGCCATAAATAGTCGGCCATATTTGCTCTAAAGATTTTTTTACAATAACTATCCAAATTGACGTCAGATGTAACGCGCGCGCTTTCTCAACGAAAAACAAAAGCCAATTCCGCCCGTACTTTTTCCATGTTAGTGTAAAAAACAAATCGATGGCAGTTTTCTATGGTCTACACTCTTATAAAACCATAAAAGGACGCCATAAAATGTCCAAAACTTGGCAGTGAAACCACTCGCCTGCGGCTCCACTTGAGTTTTGAACATTTTATGACGTCATAGTATGGTCTATTTAACAATTATTCCACGAGCGCGCGTTGGATAGCCAACGAGGCGCGTAGCGCCGAGTTGGCTATAATCATATCATATCCAACAAGCGCGAGTGGAATAATTGTTTTATTAAAAACAATCAACAAATATTGCTAGATCTTACTGATTTCACTGCAAGAACAACCAGAAGGCAATAAATGGTCGCCATTTCTCGGTCATGGTATAATGGCTCATATACCATGACCGCTAAGCCAATCAAATCCCTCGAATTACATTATACAATGATTCAGTTTTTATAAAAGAGTATAGACGATAGAAATCTGCCGTCGATTTGTTGAAAGAAATGTAGGGTAATACGTACAAGATATACGTCTTGCATGTCAACATGTTGAAACGTCTCACGTCGTTACAGTGAAATCTTCAGAAGATAAATTCTTACTCTAGAAATCTTGCATTAATTTTCTTGAAAATCGAAATAGGCAACTACATAACATTATTTAATCCAATCATTAATATAAGCAAGATTCAATTATGGAATCGCGGCTAAATTTTAATGTTGTATTTTTCATTTCATAAATGGATTATTGAATCGATGAACGGAAACAATTTTTGAAGAATGCATTTGTTACTCCGCATAAGGGAGCGTTGTCTAGTTGCCGTAATGGCTCACTATGTAATTGTAATTCTCTACCGGGTTTTCCTGGAGCGGGGGGGCTTGGCTGTGGCCCGTGCTCCCGGAGCCCCCTCGTCCCTGGAATCCGTCCTTCTCCTTTTCGGGGTTCCGTCCCTTTCCTATTCATCCTTTGCAAACACTTTTGAAGCGAGAGCCGCCTGGCTGAGGCATGGCTCCCGGGGCTGCCCTCGCTCTCGGGAAGTTAAGGACTGGGCTGAGCGTCTAACAAATCTGTAATGTCCACTTAGCTTTTATTTATTCTTGATCTACGTACAATAACTGCCGGTCAGTATTACTACAGAAGAGCCAGAAGCACAATCAAATCAAACGCGACGCAAACACAAGCACAAGTACAAGAAAAGAAAAACAATTGCGCTTGTGTCTATCCTTGGGTCGAGGCCGTTTTCCCGGTAAAATAAGCATTTTTATGCTTGCGCTTGTGCTTGCGTCTCTAGTGAAAACCAGGAGTTAATTTCAGACAACAAAGGATTGTCCTGCAACATAGCAATTTGTTTTTATTGTACATAATCTTTAGATACAGGTTCAAGAAATAGTTTGACATTTTTCGCAATTAGAAGTGCAAAATAAATAACATCTAATTTTTATTTCCATGTAAATAAAATAATTATGTACAATAAGGACAAAATTTCTTTTTTGCAGGACAATTCTTTGTTGTCCGAAATTAATACCTTGTTTTTTATGCGTCGATTCCGGTGCCGTCAATCTGCAACCAATCGATACCAATTTATCTATCGATTGGGTATCGATTGATATCGATTGTCATGAATTATCGATTCCATCGATTGGATACTACGAGATTATTGTAGTTCTCGTCTGGGTTTTCCTGGAGAAGGAGGGAGGAGAGGAGGCGGGGGGATGGGGGGCTTGGCTGTGGCCCGTGCTCTCGGAGCCCCCTCGTCTCTGGAATCCGTCCTTCTCCTTTTGGGAGGCTTCGTTCCTTCTTTCCCATTCATCCTTTGCAAACACTTTCGGGAGTGAGAGTCGCCTGGCTGTGGCATGGCTCCCGGGGCTGCCCTCCCTCTCGAAACGTGTAAGACTAGACCGAGCGCCCAATAAATCTGTGATGTCCACTTAGCCTTTATTTCTGTACAACAACTGATACAATTATTGGAAAAAATTATCCGTTAACGACGGGAACGCTTGGCCGGCTTTAACTGAAATTTAGTATAATAAGATAAGAACTACGGCGTATCTAGTGAAAACCAGGTGTTCATTTCGGACAACAAAAGATTGTCCTGCAACTTAGAAATTTTGTTCTTTTTGTACATAATTGTTTATAGTAACTTTAGATACATGTTCTAAAAATAGTTTGATTTTTCGCAATTAGAATTGTAAAATAAATAACATTTAATTTTTATTTCCATGTAAATACCAATAAGGCGCCATTTCGTTTCAGTTATGAAGTTTCTTGTGTTTTGATCTGGTTCCAAAAAGGAAGTTTTTCCAATAAAACACTCTTCTCTTTATAATTGAATATCGCTTACACATTTCATTTCTTCTATGAAGCTAAGGTCCGTTGTGCGCTTTGCAGCCTTCTATTCCCCTGTAAATAATAATCAATTAGGCGCCATTTCATGTGAATTATGATATTGTACTCAGTAGCATTGTTGATGTTTCGGTGTCTATCATTAAAATAAATGTACATATCGTTTCTTCTATGAAGGTCCATTGTGCGTTTTGTAGCCTTGATTTAAAATGCGGCGAACTGAAAATGATTCACTCAAATTGTTAACTTATTAAACATTGAGAATGTTAACTTATTAAACATTCCAAATGTTAACTTATTAGACATTGAGAATGTTAACTTATTAAACATTCAGAATGTTAACTTATTAGACATTGAGAATGTTAACTTATTAAACATTCAAAATGTTACCTTATCAGACATTGAGAATGTTAACTTATTAAACATTCAGAATGTTAACTTATTAGACATTGAGAATGTTAACTTATTAAACATTCAGAATGACACTTTGATTTTAACTTATTAAGTTTACGACGTAATAATTACGACGTGAAATTACTCACTAAATTGAACGTGTTACTTTTACGTCGTACTCTTAATACAACAAACGTTGTAATTTTACCTTCAGATTCAGTGAATGAACTCCGTAATATTACGTCGAGATTTTGCGACGTAATTTTACGCGATGATAAGTTTACGTCGTGCGATCACAACGTGAATAATATGCGCTTTGAATTTTACGTCGTAATTTGACGAAATAAAATTAACAGCGTGTTTTGTTGACACGTGTATATGACATTCACAAGACGTTGACATGATGCGCAATGATTACGTCGTAAATTTTACGGCGTAATATTTGTGACAGTAATATGACCTCCTAGACGTTCAGGAGGTGTTTGCACGTCTGTTACGCCACAAAATGTAATAACTGACACAAAATGTAATAGTAACGCAAAATGTAATAACTTTTGACACAAAATGTAATAGTAACGCAAAATGTAATAACGTTTGACGCAAAATGTAATAACTTTGTTAACGCAAAATGTAATAACTTTTGACGCAAAATGTAATACCAGGAAGTAACGCAAAATGTAATAGCGCAAAATGTAATAGTATTTTCAGTCGGTCTTTACAGTATGTTCCCATAACATTTAACGTGGTAAATAAATAGGGTTTTTCGATACCCGAGGCAAGAAAGCCGATCACGATATTTCATTTGAAACCAACACGAAGCCGCAAAAAAAAAAAATGTTAATTTAAAGGGATACTCTAGACCCCAAAACAACTTTCGCTTAAAAGGTAGCATTTGGACTATAATAAAGGGCAAACGGCACAAAAAGTACAAAAGAAACAAGTAAAAGGCCGAAAATTGCTGGAGAAAGGCGAAATTTTCCCCTTTTTGAAGACCGGAAGTAAAAATCGTCTTTAGTGGAGCACGTGATCGATGACGTAGAATGAAGAACCGCTCTTGTTTACAACACTGAAGAGAATATGGATTCTGGGGATTAGCGCAGTTCTTTTGCTTGTTTTTCTTCTGAACAAAATAGTACAATCGAAATTGCCGAAGGAGCTATGTTAGCAGAGCTATGAAGGCGCTCTGTCGTATGTGTTTAGCCGTGTAACAGCGAAGTGAACTCGGTTACGGACTCTACAAAACGAGTGCGAAGAGGTGTTTAAGAGCGGATTGGTAAGCGACCAGTTATGCATTCTATCGCAAATTCAGTGTATTTCACATGCGCAATGAGATTTCATTGGCGATTGAATACGTTTTGAGTAGCATTAAAGTTTCCTTTTTATGGTACGGCGTTGTTATTTGAAGTCCAGTTTAGTTACATTTTTTAAAAAAAAATCCACGTAAATTTTACCCCGGGAATTGGCCTGTTAGAGACAGCGTACAAAGCTCAGCGAAAGCTTGGAGATGAGGGCAGCTTTCATTATAACGATTCACACTTTACAGGAGCGGTACCTCTACAGACAGCAATACTACGACGAAGTCTAAGCCCATAAATAAATTCGGAAGTCATTGTGTTGTGCTGGGCCTTTTGGGACATTAAACGAGTTTATACCTTTCCTTCCATATTGCATATTGCGTTCTATTAATACCGCATTCGAGCTCACTTTACAGGGATTTTTTCCGCTAAGTAACGATACTGGCAATTTTTCATTGTTTTCCATTTTAAAGCAAAATAAGGCCTTTACCTTTGATATTATGCTGATTTAGAAAACGGTGTTCACCTTTGTTGGTCATTTTGCCCTGTCGCGCCGCGTATACAGCGAATATATATGACTGAGTCGCGTACCTGAACTGAACAAGGTTAATGAAATAACTGCGATACTACGCGTGTTCTAAAGGTAAGCTTAAGTATATCATTATCGGCTAATGCTAGTTTTCTTCAGGCTGCACTGCAATAACAATTTCTTATTATTTTTCAAACATACAGTGAACCCTAGCTAGTTCTGGTGGAGTAGCTTGTTTTGTAATCTGTCTGGCGCGAGCGGCTTCATTGGACGTGCTGTCCTCCATCGGGCCTATGGTCGCCTATGCTCTTATTTTCTGATAGTCCTTCTTTAAAACAAGATTGAAATGGCGTTTTGTGAGCTTTTCATCTTTCCACAGACACAGCTGTGATAATTTGTGGTTGAGAACAGTCTTCAGAAAAGTGAGCAGAGGTCGTGGGGTTAGCAAACAAATCGAATCGCGTGTGTCCGAACCATCCGTACAAAACCCGAAAGAAATGCGAATTACTAAGACCTTCACCGTTGTTACTAGAATTAAGCATAAAGCAACCATAAATCGATACGGTATTATTGAATTTTCCTCAAAACACGAACTATACATTTTATTTTGGAATTTTAAAATCAAGCCATTTACCGAATCTTGCTAAAGAAATCCAGGGGAATCTAACCGGAAAAGGTTTGGCGAGTTCTTCTTTCTACGTCATTTCCGGTTTTCGGCCCAAGCGCTGCTTCGAATCCCGTGACGAGAAACTTTTCGCTTTTCTAGGCAAAATAGCGGAGATCGAACTCCAATTTTGGTAAATATCTTTTATTTGGGTCATAAGCTTTCTGAATTTGAAAAGTTGTTTTGGGGGCTAGAGTATCCCTTTAAACAAGCCTCTTTTGCTTCGCGCTATTGTTGATACAGCTATTTCAACTAACGTTGTCGGATAAAAATAAAGCTAAAAGACAAGACCGCAATGTTTTGTGGGATTATTTTTTATGAATAATTTCATCAAAATCATCCCTGCACGTGCAGGTCATTGTACTGCTAATTACAACCTATTGTTTTCTCCAGACATGACTGATTTTGATAAATTTATTCATAAAAATCCCACGTAAACTTTCGGTCTTGTCTTTTAGCTTTTAGCTTTGATCCGACAACGTTAATTGAAATAGCTGTATATCAGATTTCACGTTAAGATGGAAGTTACAGGAAAGAGAAGAAGAATTTCTTCAGCTTCCTCAATTCATCATACTAGTCACTCCCCCCGCCACCACCACAACTTGGAAAATGTTCCGCCGTCCTTGGTAACATTAAATCTTGCCATATCGCCAGTGATTATTTCCCCTACAGCTATTGTAGCTCGAATGAAGCCGTAAGAGCGACTAATTTACTATAATAAACAATTCACGTGTAACGGCATGTTACAACGGTAAAATTTACCGCGGCTTTAATCAGCGTGGGAAATGACTTTTAAAATGGTCAATCATCGCGTACTTCTTTTTTGATGCAATTTGAATCAGCAGAAATCAAATATCTGCAGAAAAATAATCAAAGTCAACCTCCGGGTAAAATGCAGCATCGCAGATGCTGTGTTCCTCCCCTCCCAACATACTGTAAAGACCGACTGAAAATACTATTACATTTTGCGTTATTACATTTTGCGTTACTTTCTGGTATTACATTTTGCGTCAAAAGTTATTACATTTTGCGTTAACAAAGTTATTACATTTTGCGTCAAAAGTTATTACATTTTGCGTTACTATTACATTTTGCGTCAAAAGTTATTACATTTTGCGTTACTATTACATTTTGTGTCAGTTATTACATTTTGTGGCGTAACACACGTCTAAAATGTGCTCAAAGTGTTTTGAGCAGTAATGAACGCCATAAATTCAAGATTTTGTACGTACAAAATCCTGAATTCAAGATTTTGGACGTACAAAACCCTGGTACTGCCAAAATCCTGAATTCAATATTTTGGCCTTCCAAAATCTTGAATTCAGCATTTTGGCAGTCCAAAATCTTGAATTCAGCATTTTGGCAGTCCAAAATCTTGAATTCAGGATTTTGGCAGTACAAAATCTTGAATTCAGGATTTTGGACGTCCAAAATCTCGAATTCAGGATTTTGGCCGTCCAAAATCTTGAATTCAAGATTTTGGGCGTCCAAAATCTTTAATTCAGCATTTTGGCAGTCCAAAATCTTGAATTCAGGATTTTGGCAATACAAAATCTTGAATTCAGGATTTTGGCAGTACAAAATCTTGAATTCAGGATTTTGGACGTCCAAAATCTCGAATTCAGCATTTTGGCCGTCCAAAATCTTGAATTCAAGATTTTGGCCGTCCAAAATCTTGAATTCAGCATTTTGGCAGTCGTTAACTCTAACTCTAAGTCATAACTCTACTGAAATAACTCTATTGCTAGTCGACCTCCACTTATTGTCACCTGAACGCGAAAAAAACACCAAAATGACGCATGCAGTAACACATACAAGTACAACTTCTTTACCAGAACCTTAAAAAAATGGAACGTTCTACCTTCTTTTTTATTCGATCAGCCATCTGTGGACGATTTCAAATCTGCTATGACGAACTTTTTTAGTCTCTCCCACTAATTTTGTATATTTATTATTATTTATTTATTTATTTTTGTAACATGATAGCACCGCTTTTTTTTTTCTTGTATTTTTAATCTTTCACATGCACGTTCACAGTGATGGGAAACCTTTGTGAATTATAATATACAAAATAAATAAATGACCCGTACGGTCCCCCACGCGCTTTCAAAACTCGTACGAGTCATTATAGAATGGGCATCTTTTTGACTGAAAACCCTCCTAGTGGCATATACCCCCTCCCCTCCTAGAACCGACACGATTTCCCCCTCCCCCTGAGTAGGCTGGAACCACTATCCTGAGGTAATCACAAGCTAATACAATAAAAAGAAATTCGATGCATTGTTCTCTATCTAAATATATTTGTTTTCACGATTAAATTACGTCGTCCTTCAGTTGTACAGTAGAACTGTTGTATACAACACAGAGGAACGAGGAAGGAACGTTCAGCTTTCTGCTTTCAGCTTTCCCCGATTTGTAGTAGAATTTGTGCCGGGACAAATTGCTTCTACAGTCTCCTGTTCGATTGAATATTGAACATTTATTGAATCAGTAGCCATCGAATTTTATCTAATTTTAGAAATTTTAAAATATTTTTGCAAGTTTTTAGTTAGGGAAATTGTTTTTGTATAGGGTTAACCTCACGATTTCCCTATTCAGGATGTTTTTGTATTTGTGTTAAGGCCTCCTGAATAAAATGTTATGTTATGTTATGTTATTGGCCACTCAGTTGATATGCGATGTCTTCGTCACTTGAACGAAATTCCGATACAATATCGATACAGTCGTGTTAAGTGGAAAGGAAATTTCGCTTTCTGTTGACAACAAATAATACAGGACTTTAACATAACTTCCTATAAGGCCACGTATCAAGAAATGGTCTATTGTTCCGGCCCTAATTTGGACATTGTGCCGTTAGACAATAGTCCTTTTGTCCTTGGTGGCGCTGGGGGACTTTGGTCGAAGTTAAGCGGAAAAGCTCACGACTGATCGGGAAATTGTCGGCGTGACAATTTAGCTGTATTGGGGAGTGGGCAGCGTAAATTTTCACTCGTCGATCAATTCTCACTGGTGTATCCCAATACACCAAGGAGAATTCACTACCGGTGCGCGCATACGCGCATCGGACTGATTAGAAAGTCGAGAGTTAACTGAAAACCAAAACAAAACGAAACAAAACAAAACAAAAAGGAAAAAGAAAATTGTCCGTATGTGTCTCATTCAGACCACCTCTCTCTTAATAAAATGCCTGGTATAACTCAAAGCGAGAAAACATTGATCTTTTATTGCGCATAACGTTATCTCGTTGAAGAACATTCCTTTTTAGGGTGCGTTAACCACGGTGCCTTCTAATACAAAGCAATTAATGACTATGCGGGTAAGTAAAGTAGATCTTAGCAATGGCTATTGGAATCCAAAACGATATTGGGGGTACGTAAATTTTGTGACAGTTGCTCTCCTTGTAAAGCCCAAAAGGTTTTTTAGAGGACTCCTGTCACACAACCAACAGTGTGTAACAGGGATAACACAGTTGTATCATGGCTACTGGGACGAACGAGGACTGATTAGAGTGGCTTTCAATTGTGTGATGAGGGTAATTCACGTTTGTTTTGGGTTTTCTTTACTACGCTATCTGATTGGTTAGCAAAACTCGCTCCATTTTTTTAACCAATCAGGAACAAAACCAAAACCAATCATTGACTTTAACTCACGCGTTTTCCTGCGCTTGATGCCGGTTACATGCATTTGCTTTGAATTCTGATTGGCTCATTGCGCAGTCTAAACCTGTTCTGATTGGTTAGAGTAGAATGATTACTCTGGGATTGGGACACTCAAATGAAAACCTCTTCAAACACTGTGTGACTACATTTCGTTTGGTTTTCTTTTGCATTATTCCAACTGGGTATGACACGAGGTAAAAATTGTCATAAACTATATTTGAAACAATTTGAAGGCTTAGTTGAATATGCTTAACTACAAATCATCGTCATTAGATTAAACTCGATATATTGCTAAACTAATGATGATGAGTACGATATAAAGAGACGTTCCCATGGTAACAATAGGGTTGGCACTGCTGACCACCTCTTTCTTGGTATCAAACTTCAATTCCACCAATTTAGGATGGTAATCATTCCAGAAAGCCATTCGGCGAGGATTAAACGACGCCTCCATCTTGGGATTTGGGTCAACTCGCAGGTAAGCTCTGTGACTCGAGTTGAACCTCTCCCACGTAACACCGCTGGCTGAAGGAACGCCGGTCCAGGCGAAGGTGGTGTACATGAGCATGATGAACAAGCTGACGTTTTTGTCAGCCTCCACGTAAGGAAAACCAGGAAACAGTGGGATTCCAAAATCAAAGGCCACATTGTCACCATGTACCACGCCCATCCACATTGGAAAACGACTGGCGTTCATTGGACGATGGGCGAACTCGTACATGTACACCGGAGCAACTTTGCTGTGAATATCGGCGACCTTGTGACTGGGGGCGAAATACACATAATCACTGATGAAATCTACAAGTTGGCTTCTCAGTGTGTATTTATCACTGCTGTCAGGCCAGGGCGTGTACATGAACTCCAAGGCGTCCGCAATGAGATTAGCGGTATCGTTTCTAAGGAGAACAGAGATGTAACAGATTAGAACAACGCGTTCGAAACACTGTTTAAAGCAGGAATAAAATAACTCATTGTTACAGAGGAGTTAACGTTTAAGCTGCTAAAAGCACTTTGAATTGAGGGGGAGGGGGTGGGGGTGGTTTTGGCATGGGGGGTTAAGCGGTTTGTTATCGCAATTTGGAACGCTTTTTTTTATTCCGATCGTAGGCCTGCAATCTTCCGGCCCCGAAGATATAAGTTGCCCGGTTATATCCCCCCTCCCATCATAACATCCAGTATACTTATTAGACTTATAGCGAGGACTTCACCACGGGTGATAATAAGGTGAAAAATTAAAATAAATAAATAAATAAATATGTAAATATATAAATAACTAAAACCGCCTACTGGTTAGCTCGGTTGGTAGAGTAGCGGACTACCGTGCGGGAGGTCGTGGGTTCAAACCCCGGCCGGACCAACAGAGTTAAATAACTGAGGAGAAAGTGCTGCCTTTGTAATGACATCTGCAAACGGTCTTTGTGTGTTTATTCTCACGTTTGGGTGGGCAAATGCTAGGAGATATTAGCTGCATAAGCTACTCTAAAATCCGAGGGTAAATAAAGATATGATGATAATGAAACAAATAAAGATTTCAGTTATGAATAAGCTTACCGGCTGTTTCGAGCGTGAGCAAATTTTCTTAGAAATGTCTTGAAGAACTCAGGGCTCACTCCGTGATTCACGTTCTCCTCCAACCCAAAGGTGCCATTAGCCATAAACGGCAGGGCATTAGAACCCTCTTGGCTGTTAAAGCTTATCATAAATGGCACGTGCTTGTAACTTCCCTTCTTTCGCAGATTCCGGGGCGTGTCATGAAGAAAGTTTTTGTCCACGACTGGAGCCCACTGGAGAAAATCAATAAATCGAAACTGTATCGATGAAGAAGCAGCTTGTATGTCGGTATCCTTCTTCTCGCGTATGCAGGCCACCATTGCGCTGTGGCTGCCGGTGGGACAGCTCAGCTACTGAAGTTGGCTGAATCGCAAAAGGGCTCAAATCTACACCGCTTTCCGCTATGGCCTGGTGGAACAGATCTTTGGATAGAGGCGACAATAAATGGAGGCTTACACTTGTTCCTCCAGCGCTTTCTCCAAATATGGTCACCTTTCCTGGATTCCCGCCAAAATTCACAATGTTCTTATTGATCCACTTGAGCGCTTCCACCTGATCCAACATTCCGAAATTTCCCGGGGCTGCGGAATCTCCGGTCGTCAAGAAACCAAATGGACCGAGACGATATTGTATCACAACCACCACTAACCCGTGCAGAGCCAAAACATCGCTGGGAAATAAAATCGCATTACCGCCCTCGTAACCGCCGCCGTGAATGTAAACCATCACTGGTAGACTTGACCCGACATCAGGGGTGTAGATGTCAAGATACAGGCAATCTTCGCTGTACTTGAAACTTGGAGTGAACATTTTGACAAGCTCTTCAAACGTGTCACTTTGCCAGCAAATGTTTCCGTGAGTTTTTGCTGGACGGGTGTTCGGTTTCCACTCTTGTGGCGGTTGTGGTGCCTTAAACCTGAGCTTTCCAATCGGTGGAGCGGCATAAGGAACGCCAAGAAACTTGCTGACGGATTTGAACGGCCCAGTGGCATTCGGGTACGAAGCCGTCAAGCCTTCGATATTTCCATACTTTGTTGTCACTATTACTGACGGAACTAGAGGCAAACATACACAGAATATGAGGAACGTAGTTAGCAACACTGTCAGCTCAGTGCTTCTCTCAATAACGGTGTGCGTCCGCAAAGCAAATAAATCTGCACCGTAATGAAAATGAGGTTTATACTCTACTATCACTCAGGCATTCATGCAATTTTGAATGACGTTACTGCATTCTTCGGTTTTGTTCTGTGGTTTGAAATTATTTGTTTGGTAATCAGCAAATTTTGGCAGTCATGCGTTTTATATGAGAACAACAAAGAAGGCTTTACACCTGTTCCATACATTTTAAGAGTATCGTTTCAAGAGTATCGTTTCGTTATACCGAGGACCTCGTTATATAGAGGTTCGTTAAATCGAGGTTCCAGTTATATTTTACAGGAAATTAAAAAAATCAGCGAAAGTGTCTCGACACTATTCCAACATCACCATCAATACAATGCAATACAATACAATGCAATGCAATACAATACAAAACAATACTTCATTGACACTCCCCATAGGGGTTTTTCATTGACAATTTGCAATACATAAATAAATCTTAAAAATGATAATCAGTTCAAGTAATTAAAAACTAGCTAAAAACAGGTGACGGGGTAGCTCATCGTAAAAAGTCTTTTAGAAGATACTTTCTTAAATTACCCTTAAAACTACTCAAACACTGGCTAAGCTTAATCGCCTTATAACGCGAAGTTCACGGACCCTTGAGCAAGGGTCAGATATATATATATAGTTGCGTGAGAGCGAACAGAATATGATAATTATTTAGTGTTTACAAGCCAGTGTTAACGCACTGAAGAATACAAACTATGAAAGAGGTCATTGACCTTTTCTTTATGCAACTATTTGATACTTTTGAATGTTCATAGGCTTTCATGAATCATCATGACCTTAATAACTTCAGTTGTAAATAGTGTCAGGTTGATGTCGAAGCATTGTAAGTCTTCGCTGATATTTACTTATTGGAACAGAAACAATTTTAAGGAATTCATTTTTTGTCGCAGAATGTCACAGCTCATTTGGGTGCACACGTCATTTTCGTTTTCAGAAAGAAACAAAAAGTAGGAACCAAAGCGTTCACACGACGCATTTTAAAATAGTTACCAGTCCACACAGAAAACGATATGAATGCGACAAAGATACAACCGATACAGGTTTTTCAGCTGCAAAAATCTGTAATATCACGCTTGCAAAAATTTGCGTTAATGCCGTGCACACGATTTGCGTTTACAAAAGTTTGAGCTTGTTCTCTAAAGATTCCAGTCTGCGAAAAGAAAGCCTGAAAAAATTCAGGCTTAATTACGGGTGCAGTGCTTAGTCGGTAGAGCACTGCAATGGTATGGCAGAGGTCATGCGTTCTAACCCCATTCAACCCTAATTTTCTTCAGTCTTCCTTTTCGCAAGTTGCGTACAAAACTGCAATGTTCATTCACCGCTTTGTAGATACTTATTGTACAAATATCCTTTTAGGCGTCATCTAATGACCTTGAATCTTTTGTTTCTCGGGTTTTTGAATTGTAAAGTTTTTCTTTCAATATGACATTCTATTGTTTCTTTGCACGCAAGTGTTTTCTTGTAGAGCCAGTTTATTCTCTAAAGAATGAGTCAGCTTGTACCAGAATAAGTACTGAAGAAAAATATACACGAGCCGAAGGAATGCATGAAGAAAGAATGACTTTATTGAAGTGTCTGGGTTATTTAACTACATGAACTAATTGGAGACACTATAGATAAAGTACTGCTATTTAGAAAATGTTAAAATGCCGTATACAAGTCATGCCCTAATATAGCAATAAGAATTTAAAATACTTTTTTAAGAAATGATAAAATTTTGAAGCTACTACGAAATCCTTCTGGATAAAACTATATATGTCTGAGATTCCAGGTGGAATGCGGAAACAATGTTAATTAAAACATTTTCTCGCTCTTGAGTCAAAAACTAAGTATACTTTCAATTACACAGATCACAGTTTTTACCGTGACTGGCCCCTATCAAAATGGTGAAATCTTTTTTCTTCATGCTGTCCCTGAAACTTGTGATTGTTCTTTAATTTATTCCGGTCACTATAATTCAGTTAACCCCAGAGGTAAGGTCCGAAATAATCTCAGCTTGGGAAGTTTTGAGAGTTCTCAAGAAGCATCTTTCGTGCTCTCCAAACTTCCCGCGTGCTTAATATCTCGATGAAAGCGCGCTGACGCATGAACAAATTGTTAAATGAACTGAAACCAGCGAGAAAACTAACTGAAAAAAACAAAAAACAAAAACAAAACAAAAACACAAAACAAAACTAACACGACAGCATTTTAGAAAATTAGAGTGTAAATCTTTCAACGGCATCTATGGGACTATCATGCTTCGAGGCCTATCGCAAGTTAGTTTCATGACTATGCTCTTCAATTAAAACATTAACTTTCCTCAGCAATTGAGAAGTGAGAAATTTTTGCTGCTACATTAGTGACCCAGAATTATTGGATTAAAGCTCATTTTCTGCGATTTTAGGTAAAATATTGCTCCTCTTGAAGTTGAAAACTCAAACTGCGTGAGCACATAAGTCATTTGAGGCTTTTGAGGCATTTGGGTCGGCGGCATGCGCATGCGTAGTCTAAACGTAAGGGCTTTGCCTTTAAGATTTCGCATTGTACGTAAGAATTGCACTAGAATGTGATTGAGTTAAGGTACAACGCGTAATCTCTTAATTTACATTCTGAAGATTACTAAAAAGACGGGGAGAACAACCTGGAAAAACATTGCCATTGTAACTCTTGCACTTGCACCGTTGACCACTTCTTTCTTGGTATCAAACTTCAATTCCACCAATTTAGGGTAGTAATCATTCCAGAAAGCCATTCGGCGTGGGTTAAATGACGCCGCCATCTTGGGATTTGTGTCAACTCTCAGGTAAGCTCTGTGGGTCGAGTTGAACCTCTCCCACGTGACATCGCTGACCGGTTGTGGTGTTGGATCGCCGAACCTGGCGAAGTTTGCATAAGTGGTCATGATAAACACACTAACGTTGTTGTCAGCTTCATTGTGTTGAAAGGGCCATCTTGGTACCAGAGGGCTTCCAAAATCATACGGTGCGTTGGTACCGTGATCCACGCCCATCCACTCGGCATTGAAACTAAACTTTGACCTATGGGCGAACTCGTACACGTACACCGGAGCAACTTTGCTTTGAATATCGGCAACCTGGTGACTGGGGGCGAAGTAGTAATAATCACCAACGAGATCTACAAGTTGGCTTCTCAGTGCGTACTTATCACTGTTATCAGGCCATGGTGTGTACATGAACTCCAAGGCTTCCGCGATGACGTCAGCAGTTTCTTTCCTAAAAGAAAAAATAGCAAATAGGCAAATAAAGCGTTAGTTCAAATGTTTTGACTCGCGTCAATTACTCAGCACGATATCGTAGCGAGGTTCGTTTTTTTGTTACTGACCTTGATCTTGTTAAAATTACATGACCAGGACTACAAGAGGGCTGGGCTTGGGCCTCGTGCATCAGGTTTTTATTTCAGCCCAGTGTTTAACTGAGAAAATTTGGTACGTACAGTTAACTCCCTTTATTGCGGACACCCTCGGGGCTGCGAGTTAATGTCCTTAACAGCGAGAGTCCGTCTAACGGGAGTTTATTTCAGTCAAACGTCTGTACTTTATTTTACTGGGAATTTAGCTGTCGTCCGTATTATCGGGGTGTCTGCAAGGCGAGAGTTGACTCTTAAAAAACGAAAAGATCGTTCTATGAAAAAGATCCCAATTCAATTTACCTGCTATGTCGAGCATGGGCGTACTTTGTTAGAAATGTTTTGAAGAATTGTTTGCTCACTCCGTTGTCCACGCTCTGCATCAGTCCAAAAATAGACATGTTAGCCATAATGCCGACAGAACCAGCGCCTTCGTTACTGTTAAAGCTAATCATTAACGACACATTGTTAAACATTCCCTTTTCTCGAAGATTCTGTGGCGTGTCATGGAGAAAGATCTTGTCCACAACAGGACCCCAGTGAGTGGCATCGACGATCTCGAAGTTTGCTGCATCAGAAGCTTCCAATACCTGTGTGGGGCTTTTGTCGCGTATACAGGCTACCATTTCGCCATGGTCGCCGGTAGGACAATTCAACTTTTGAGCAAGGTCTTTAGCGTAATGGAGACCAAACGAAGTGCGCTGAAATGCTTGGGGACTCAAATCTACACCGCTCTCTGCTATGGCCTGGTGGAAGAGACCTTTTGACAGAGGTGATAAAAGATGGAGGCTTACGCTTAATCCGCCAGCACTAGCTCCAAATATGGTCACCTTGCCTGGATTCCCGCCAAAATTTTCAATGTTCTCTTTGACCCATTTCAGTGCTTCCACCTGATCCAACATTCCGAAATTTCCAGGAGCCGCGGAATCCCCGGTCGTCAAGAAACCAAATGGACCGAGACGATACTGGATCACGACCACTACCACCCCCTGGAGAGCCAGAAGGTCGCCAGGCCATGTGATTGATGTACCAAACTCGTATCCTCCACCGTGAATATAAACCATGACTGGTAAACTCAAGCTGACATTTGGGGCATAGACATCGAGATACAGACAATCCTCGCTGTACGTGAAATTTTGGACGAATAGTTTGGTAAAAAAATCAAGCAGTTTACCTTGCCAGCAAACGCCTCCATGACTTTTCGCTGGGTAAACGTTCGGTTTCCACTCTTTTACCGGCTGTGGTGCCTTAAATCTTAGCTCTCCAATCGGAGGAGCGGCGAAAGGAACGCCAAGAAACTTGCTGATGGATTTGAACGGACCAGACGCATTCGGATATGAAGTAATGAGACCCTCGATCTTTCCATACTTTGTTGACACAATTACTGAACGGGCAAGCGGCAGAAATGCACAGAATATGAACAACGTTGTTAGGGAAGACTTCAGCATACTTCTATTCTTTCAGGAGAAAGCTTTTGAGGCAGCTTTGTACCGCTCCTAAAATCGTGTTTATAACTGCATTTAAACACGCCTTAAATACGTTGTATCTAATTTGGTCTGTTACATAACTTGTCACGCATGACGAAAACGAGTTGCGTCGCGCTGAAATGATCCACTTTGAAACAACAGAAGCACTTGTGATTGTAAACATGCTTTGGTTTATATATAGGCTTTTCAACATCACACATCCAGAACTTGCACCACAACGAGACTCAAATCGACAGCAGAAGGGCTTAAACGTTTATGGAAAGTTACACCTGTGCTTTATTCAGTTCACTAGAAGAAACATGACATTTTACATACTGCTCAGGGGTGAGTCAGTGGAGAAATGATGTTGCGTGCCGACGAACTTACGTTGCGTGATATTAGCGAGAAATGGTACATGAGCATCCATAGGTCATAAATAAATGTGATTATCTACCGTGATATAAAGAGATATGATAGAGGATCCTGAAAATTTTACCACAATACCTTGCGAAACTAACACAACCAAAAGGAAGATTCGCATCCCCGTTTGGTAGGTTTGAAGCTTTTAGAATTTAACTGTGCGTTTTAACTAGCGTTTTTAGGGTTTTCGTATGCTAGGAATTATTGGGTTATGTACCAGTCGAAATCCTTTTCAGTACGGTGAATTAGCTGCTTCTTCGGAAAGGAAATTCTTGAAAAGCTAGAACTTGTGTGGCTCTTCGCGAACTCTTTTTGGTTAGAACAAAATTTCGAACAAAATGCTTGCGACACTGTCATGTTTTCCCCGTCTCCGTCCTCAAAATTTTATTTAGCAAACGTGACGGGAGGGAGCCGGTGCAAACTTAGAAAAATGTCAGGGGTTACGTGTAATAATGCACTGATAAGAAAGATTTCTCTTTTATAACACCGTTGGATGCCAATTATCCGAGTGATCCTCCGAGAGGAACGTTATGGGGAATTTCAAAACGGGTTCAATTCAACCAGCGTAACTGGAAACTCGTATGTAACTGTGACCAGAGCAAAAAATGGAGTGTCTTATTTTGCACGGTCGATTAAAATAAATGCATGTTTTCTTGAAATCAAAAGACAATATCAAATGACTGGAGACACTATTTTTACGCGCGCTCGGATTAGCTCAGAGCTATTAAGAGTGCAGACGATAAAAATGATATCACATAGAGCTCTTTATTTCAATGGCACCATTTCTGCTAGTAAGGCAATAGCGCTTGACAAAACTACTGAAACAAATAAGCATTACTTTACTAATATAGTAATTAATTCACTAATATAAAAACGGTTGTAATGCAACGAGGATCTTAAAGGGACGACTAAATAAAAAAGTCTATTTTTTAAGTCTTGACTCTACTTTTAAAAGTACTTAAGCATGCAGTAGTTAGTTCTAATATGATCAGATAAAATATTCCATAGCATCATTGAAATTACCGAGTATACTCCTCGGCAATCACAAATTTACAAGATTTGTAGCCGACAGATTTGTAATTCATTCATGTCAAAACTAATAAGACTATCAACTTTACAAGATTTATGGTTGATTGACGGATTGACGCTCTGTCACGTGCGTTTTCTCAACGCCGATTCCGCTCGAATTTTTTTCCAAGTCATGCAAAAAATTAAACAAATCGACGGCAATTTTCTGTCTATACTCTTATAGACCAAAAAATGATGCCATAAAAGGTTCTAAACTTGCAGTAACACACTTGAGTTTTGAACATCTTATGACGTCATTTTACGGTCTATTGGAGTAAAGACTATAATGAGAAAACTGCCCTCGATTAATTATAACTATGACTCTTCTGTTACCCTTTCGATCAACCTCTGTTCCCAGGATCATTTCGTGAGGGAGGAAGAGATAAGTACCCTGAAAACAAGGTTGTGTTTCAATTGGCCTTCAAGGCGCTGTTACACTTGGTAAACACTAGGTAACTTTTCTTGCAACCTGTCTCGCAATTTCGTTGCGCCATTGCGACACAAGTTGCCCGAATCGTGGCTTAGTGTAACATGCCCTGAATTGAAAATGTCTCGAACGTTTTTGTTGCAGTCACCGTAGCGAGAAGTAGAACCGACTTCTATTTCTCGCAACGATTGCGGCAACAAAAAAATTGCGAGACATGTTCATTTCAGAGCATGTTACACTAGGCAACGATTCGTGCAACTTTTCTCGTAACAAAATTGCTTGACAAATTGCAAGAAAAATTGCCTAGTGTCAAGCTTGGGCCAGTGGCACGCATTGCGCCTGCTCTACTCATGCTTCGCTTCTCGAATCTTCTTTTTCTCCTTGAAGAATGTCAAAAATGATGAGCATTTCTTTATGGATGAGCCGTGAAAACCAAGCGATTATTCCTGGAAAATACAGTAAAAGAGCTGAGTTATTTGAAATAGTCAAAACCTAGGACTTCATACAGACCCGTCTTGTACAGCATAATAAACAGCAACACAAGAAAGTACTGCTCAGTAGCTTACATTTCAATGGCCAAACTTTAGAATTTACATACAAAATCAAATGTTAGAAGTACCTTGTACAGCATAATAAACTACACCACAGGAAAGTACTGCTCAGTAGCTTTCAGTTGAATGGTCACACTTTAGGATTTCATCCACAGACTCAATGTAGAACCACTTTACATTAGCAAGTGAATTTTATCTTCGAAGTGCAGCACAATATAAACAAATTCCCAGAGAATGGGTACATGATATTTGCTCATATGTCAGACCTTATTGCAGTTTATTGAAAATAACAAAAGCATATCCAAGTGCCTTCATTTAATCATTTAGCTGTATTCAGAACATCACTAGAGGAACGAGAAGAACTGGAACAAACGTTGCCATGGTAACTCTGTACAAAAACTTGATGAAAGAACTAATGCCAAGAACTTATTGCAGTTAATTGAAAATAACAAAAGCATATCCAAGTGCTTTCATTTAATCATTTAGCTGTATGTAGAACATCACTAGAGGAACGAGAAGAACTGGAACAAACGTTGCCATGGTAACTCTGTACAAAAACTTGATGAAAGAACTAATGCCATGTAAAGTGACTGCAAGGGAAGTGTAGGACACTGGACAGAAAACATTTTGGCATCCGGCCAAAGTTTCGTGAATTTTGATTTGAGCGGATACCTTAATTTTGCTTACATATTATTACTATCCTGGTCAGTTGGCGAAGCTGGATCAATAGATGCTCCTTATGTAGTAGGATAACAGTACAAAAAGCCGAAACGAACTCATTTTGAGGCTTATAAAGTTTCAAGCACATCATATGACCCAAATGACCGGCTCTGAATAAAGAACCTATTTCGTGATTCTGAAGTATGGATGTTATACAGATTTTGTTAGATTTTTTAGTGGTATAACATCCATACCACACAAACTACATTTTCCTCCACTTAATATGTATCCTTTGGAGTGTATGTATCGGTGATGAGAATAAGAGAGATGGTGTATGCAATGCGTTAAAGAGTTGGTGTGATTTGTGAAAGAGAATACCGTGATAGGAAGGTATGTAATGGAATGCGAGAGAAGTTGTGCCTTACACATTTATAAATAAATTTGTTATTTTTTGCTATCGACATCATGTTGGTCAATAACGTTTGTTATCTTTGGTGGCTTCTAAAGAAGCCGCTTTTATAAGTCTCAGTATATTCATGGAAGCTTGTTTCCCGTGAAATAACTCTTGGTAAACTTGTTAATTCGTCCAGAAAAGTGGGTGACTTGCCGAGAAACAACTTTAGAATCTGACAGGAGTGTCGACCATACAGCCACCGCCTGTCACCGTCAAACACTTCTTCAAGGAAGAACCGAGGCGCGCTCTTGTCAGAGCCTTTTGAGTGGTGAAGTACGGATTCCCAAGGAGAACCAATGGTATGTCAGGAAACAGCCGATAAACCATTTTTATAAGAACGTCTAATTTTGGGGCTCAGGCTGAACGTTCTTATTTTTCTTAGCAATTTGAACCTGAAAAAGTTCTAAAGATGTTGCTGTACTTTTAATAGTCCCGAATGAAAACAAAAAAATACAGCCTTAGTCCGACACAAAATGAGATATTCAGACAAGAAATCCATTGTTAATGTTAAAATGTGCCCCTTTATCATTTTACTGTTCATTTAAAAACATTAGGTCAAAATAATGTGTAATGGGTAATGTTCTTAGTATGTTCTGCGGAAATTTCAGTTAATCTTAGGAGGGACTGGTTATGAAATCTTGCCGTTTTCAAGGTTGATAACAGCGGTGCTGCAATTTAGGTTGGAAGGGCCGTGACCGTGCACAATCCTTTGTTTTAACGTTCACACTACAGCTGGATAGTTTAACAGGAACGTTGCTTTTGGCCAGTTGTCACAACACATTTCAAAATCTATTGTGGTTTGTGCACGGTCAAGGCCAAAAATAATAACAAAAACTTGTTTGGCTTCATAACCATTCTCCTATACTAATTTTGATCTTAGCCTCAACGTTCTTTTAAATAGAGGTTTTATAAAAAGGTTCTTTTAAATAGAGAGTGTATTATACTGTTATATCATCACCTAACCAGAAGGCTAGAAATAAAGTACAGGAGGACAAAACGACCCAAATCGCCAAAAATGCCCATTTTGATCAGAAAATAGCTATTATACTATTCTGGAATCCATGTGATTAATTTTACAGTGAGCTGGGAGGATAAAAGCTGTTCTTTCCTGCCAGCTCACCCTTGTAAGGGGCAGCCAGCCCGCCAGCCAGCTGACTCATGCCAGCCAGCCAGCCAGCCAGCCAACTTGCCAGCCAACTAATTCTCCCAGCCAGCTGCCTGACTTTCCTAGCCAAGTGCCGGCTTTCTAGCAACAAGGCACCCGCTCTCCCAATTTCACTCCCAGACCCTGCAACCTCGCCCCTAATCTCGTACCCAAGTCTCCCACGTTCAGTCATTTCGACATTCCCGAATCGACTGAGATCTGGGTACGAGTTTACCTCGCCCCCAGGTCTTCCTGGCGATGTTAGGGCGTCGGCCTGAGCTAGCTCAGCTCCTACAGTCCAAGCCAGCTGGGCGCATTGAGCTTTCTCCCAGCCAAGTCTTAGCCAGTTTCTACCAGCTAGGTAATTTAAATAAGTTTCTCGCAGCCAGGCGGGTTGAAATAATGTTTCTCCCAGCCAGACGAGTTGAAATATTGTTTCTTCCAGCCAGCAGAGAGGTGCATGAAGAACAGCTTTTTTGTGGAACAGCTCCGTTTTGTCCTCCTGAAAGTAATAAGTATTTACCACACTGCAATGGACAGACACAGCTATACAATACACTGACTCATGTCATCCACTTTATTATAACAAAAGCCGATTACATAAAGAAGTTAATGTTGTGCAGCTAGCTAATGTATGTAATGGTATAATATTTTTAGTACTTTTCTGGAATCTCACGCTTCCACTATTGATCTCACTGTTTTTAATGACAACACGGCCAAGAAACGTTTTGAACAAAGCCGATGAAAATGTCGAATTGGTTCCAAAAATTTGCCAGTGGATTGTTAGGGGTTTATCACCACCAACTGACTTGTTACTAAACGTATTCCACCTAACATAAAATTACAGCTGCTTACTTAACCAATAAAACTACAGCCCTCTTCAACAACTTTACGGAGCCCCAAATTTATTAGAACTTACGAAGTCGTTTTCGGTCTTGATCCTAGGGTTTTTCCATGCATCCGTCCCGATTTACAAGGGAAAAGCCCTGGAAACAAGGCTGGTTGTTTTCCTTCAAGCAGACCATTACGCCAAAGTAATCTAGTGCAAAGCATGTTTATGTAGTTTCTTTTCATGTTTTGAGCCCAAAGTATTTTGCTGTCCAAAACGCTTTGGTTAGGGCTGTGTCGACAGAACCGGTGCAAAGCAAGAGCGAAGCTAATAATAACGTGACTCGCAAACCCTCGCGAAGCTAGGGCTGGGTGGACAGTTGATTTGAAGTGAAGGAATTGGCTAAGGCAGCTAGAAAATATGAATTGTCTTTGTGAACGAGATGTTGTGTTATGTTTTAAATCTGGTGAATAAACGATCGATGCAATTTTTTTTTCAGTCATTGACACAGGCATTTGCTACCACTGAGCTACAGGAGACTCATGGGATATAACGCCTCTCCCACTAACTGAAACAATACCTCTATCATTTATTCACCAGAGCCCAGTTGTTCAAAGCCCGATTAAGCTACTCCTGGGTTAACGTGAAGTTTGATTCGAGTTTAATTGCTAACAAATAAAGTTTTGCCACAGATTTTTTTCCTTCGGTTTTGAAGAACACTTTTCTTTACCATTAGCTTAAAATTGGCTTTTAAGAACATTTATAGGGAGCGAGCTGAAAACCTCGGTTAACTTTTAATCGTGGATTAACGTTAAACGGCTTTCGAACAACCCGGCCCTGGACCCGATCGCTCGAGAGGTTATTAACGCTAATCCCGGATTAAAAATTAACCGAGGTTTTCATCTCGCGTATAAAAAAGTGCTAATTTTAAGCTAATGGTAAAGGGAAGTTTTAGTTAAACCCGAGGAACAAAAATCTTTTTGAAGAGTCTTCATTGATTATAGTGATTTAACTCGAATCAAAGTTCACGTTAACACAGAATTAGTTTATTGGCCTTTGAACAACTGAGCCCTGGTTTAAAACATAACATCACATCTCTTTAAATACACCACTCACTGACATTCAAATACTTAACTAGTAATTGGAAGGTCCTAGGTTTGATTGCGTTTGGGCCGGAAAACTGGCAGATTATCTTTTTCTGTGTATGCCTTTGTTACTGACTGAAAAAAATACATATGTTAATAACATATTTGTGTGCCGAAACCGCGAGGTAATCAAAACAATGTTTATCGTCTGACTATCATTGGAGTTATTGGCCTAAAAGTGTTCGTAAAGTATCATCTTAAATAAGAGGAACTACAGCTACCGTCGGATATGCTGGATGAAAACAATGGAGGGGAGGTTGATCGATGAAATTTCACTTACTGAGTTTGTCAATAACAAACGAACCATGAAGTGCATCAGGAAGCGAATAGGCTTTCAACGATTGATAGTTTTGAAGATTTAGTTACATTTCATTTGGTTACTGTCATATTCAGGAATCCTATAATTTATCCGAGGATTTTCACTACAGAGTTCGTGTGTTAGGCAGATTATAACATCTACATAAAGAACACAGCTAAAATGATGAAAAAAGTCTGGTAAAACGTTCCCATGTTAACTCCAGTACCAACGCCGCTGGTCTTTTCTCTTTCGCTATCAAACTTGACTTCAACCAATTTAGGGTAGTAATCATTCCAGAAAGCCATTCGGCGAGGGTTAAACGAAGCCGCCATCTTGGAATTTGTGTCAACTCGCAGGTAAGCTCTGTGACTCGAGTTAAACCTCTCCCAGGTAACACCGCTGGCTGAAGGATCTCCAGATCTGGCAAAATTTGCGTACATGGTCATGATAAACAAACTGACGTTTTTGTCAGTTGCGTTGTATGGAAGACCAGGATGCAGCGGGATTCCAAAGTCAAAAGGTACGTTGTTTAGATGGACTACCCCCATCCATTCCTGTCCATAAGACACGCTTGACCTGTGGGCGAACTCGTACATGTACACCGGAGCAACTTTGCTGTGGATATCGGCGACCTCGTGACTGGGGGCGAAGTAGAAAAAATCACTGATGAGATCTACAAGTTGGCTTCTCAGTGCGTACTTATCACTGTTGTCAGGCCATGGCGTGTACATGAACTTTAAGGCGTCCGAAATAAGGTCGGCGGTCTTGTCTCTGAAAAAGAACGGAAACTTGTTACAGGCTTGAGTTTCATGTAGTATGAGAAAGAGAAGTTCTAACCACCTTGAAAAGATAGTAAACAGCAGCACAGGAAACTGTTGCCCAGTAGTCTACATTTGAATGGTTACGCACTTCAGAATAATAATTATATTCCACAAACTTAATTAAAAATCAGAACTGCTTTAAATGGCATGATAAGCGGTTCCGCGAGAATGACTGAATGAATGAAATTTATGGGAGATCCCTCAGTCAAAAGAGGTCACCTAACTAATAATAAAATGACTTTGAGATAACAACGTAAAAAAACTATGTAAAAAATTCAAGTAAATATTACATTGCCTGTTACAAAGACTAAGAATTGCATAGATGGCAACCCTGGCATCCATCCTGTAGAAAGCTCAATAGATCACGCCTTCTTATTTGCAATTTAAAAGCCTTGAGATTGCTCTCGAGTCTCTCCTTAGTGGAGAGGTTACTCGACAGTTTAGCACCAAGGTATCTTAACTGACTGGTGTTTACCGTGAATAACCGCGTTAAATCTGGGTAGCACAAAGTCGGTTTGTCTTTATTCATTGGATAAGTGTGGTTGCTAGCCAGGAACACAAATTATGTTTAACCTTATACATGTTGACTGCGGACATGTTTTAGCACATTTCATAGGCTTAAAGGCGCGGTAAGAACCACGATGACTGACTTAGAGTCAAGAGAAAATGAACACTAAAAGAAAAAAATATCTCAACTTACGAGTAACCCAAGTTTCGAGCATGCGGCAGCCTTGTAAGAAATGTGTTGAAGAAAGACGAGTTCACTCCATTGTCCACGCTCTCCATCAGCTTGAGGGAGAGGGCCATGGGACTGAGCATGATTCCTGCCTCGTTACTGTTAAAGCTAATCATGAGTGGAACACTTTTGAAGTCTCCCTTCTTTCGCAGGTTCTCAGGCGTGTCAAGAAGAAAGTGTTTGTCCACAACTGGAGCCAGGCGGAGAAAATCAATCAACGGAAAAGGGATTAATTTGGTAGCTTCCACTTTGTCTTTGGATTCTTTCTTGTGTATGCAGGCCATCATTTCGTTTGAATTTCCAGCTGGACAGTTCAGTTTTCGAGCGAGCTCTTTAGCAAAATTGACACCAAACGAAGTTGGTTGAGTTGCCCAGGGGCTCAAACCCACGCCACTCTCTGCAATGGCCTGGTGGAAGAGATCCTTGGATAGAGGTGACATCAAATGGAGGCTCACGCTTGCTGCGCCAGCGCTTTCTCCAAATATGGTCACCTTGCCTGGATTCCCGCCAAAATTTTCAATGTTCTCTTTGACCCATTTCAGTGCTTCCACCTGATCCAACATTCCAAAATTTCCAGGAGCTACAGAATCTCCGGTCGTCAAGAAACCAAATGGACCGAGACGATACTGGATCACAACCACTACCACCCCCTGAAGAGCCAATATGTCGCTGGGGTATGCAAGTGTTGAACCAGTCTCGTATCCTCCACCGTGAATGTAAAACATCACTGGTAAACTCAAGCTGACGTTTGGAGTGTAGACGTCGAGGTACAAGCAATCCTCGCCGATGGAGTAATTTTCATTGTAGGGGTTGAATAGAAATGGGTAGGTTTCGTCTTGCCAGCAGATTTTTCCATTCCGTTTTGCTTGGCGAACAGTCGGTTTCCAAGTATTTGGGGGTTGTGGAGCCTTAAACCTGAGTTCTCCAACTGGTGGAGCGGCGAAAGGAACGCCAAGAAACTTGCTGACAGATTTGAACGGACCAGAGGCATTCGGGTACGAAGCCATCAGACCTTCGATTTGTCCATACTTTGTTGACACTGTTACAGATTGAACGAGGGGCAATATTGCACACAACATGAACAACTCTGGTAGCAAGGGCGTCATAGTTGTCTTCAGAGATATTTTTCCACGAACCTAGTTTCGTAGGCTTTCAGCTTAACACTGGTGGTTGATAATAAAGTTTGCCGCACCTATGCTTAGCTTTTAAGGGTTTGATGCAACACTTGTTACTCGCCACTGCCCACGATGAGTCATGATATGCTAAAAATACACTTTGAGAAATCATGACGTCAGTGTAACACTTTTGTAAAATGTCAAGAGATTTTGTTGACTTCAGCTATTTAGCTGCCTGTATGCGCAATGCACGATGCGCAAAACAAATAAACAACAAAATTTTGCCATGCACGAGTGACCCCATCCTAGGCAGTTTTGACTTAAGCGTATTGTTTAGCGTAGGGTTAGAATTAAAGTGAATAAATTGCTTTTAAACAGCGGGTATAATATCGGTTTATTTGGCACATTGTATCTGTTGAATAAAGTCATCGGCCCTTTCTTAGGTCTGATTACCCTTCTATAGCTCAACAACATTTCTCTTTTTTGGCTATTAGTAACGTCTGAAAGCAGTCGCAATTTACTAAAAAAAAAAATCCACTGAGAGGAATACATAGGTGGAGTCCTTGAGAACTTTGTGAAAACAATATGTAATTGAATAAATTAAAACGCAATGACTCAATTTTGCGGACTCAAGTAGCTATGTAAAGAGACATTTCTGTGAAATGATAAAAAAGTCACGTAGAAAGTTTGTCAGTATTTTGACTGATAGATTTGTGTCTTGGTGTAATACGTTAAATGGCCAGCTTTTCCACGTTTTAAGTAGACTGAGTAGATGCGAGCCATGACTCTCTTCAGTGATCTTAAACATTGCAAAGACAAGACAGAGCCAAATTTGTGCGGACCAAATGTAGTTTTTTTGCCTCTACTGACTAACAATTATGTGAATGATTATACGATTGATTTTTTTCGATGAAACGTGTTGTAGAACGTTTCAGAGGCCCCATGAACAATGTGAACACTTCTGCCGCACGAACCAATTCAACCGTAGCCGGACTTTTGCCAACGGTGGAGATTTTATGACAGAGTCGTATTGAGACGACCAATTTGCAAGTTAAAAAAAATAGCTAAAACGCTTGAGATGGTAATGCAAGCTGATGGGTCTACTTAGAAGTAAATGTAGAAAACCCATCCAACCAAATCCCCGTTTTATGTCAACAGTGCAGAGTTTATGACTGAGTGATTTAAAACGGTTGTGACCTCGAGTGACCTCGAGCAGATGTTGCGCAATTGATCTATTTTCCATTGCTACCCTCGAGGATTTCATCGATAAATGTATGGAACGGTATGGATTCGATACGTCGTAGGCTTAAATTCCAACTGATGAGGCAACTTTCAGCCCTAAAACTTCCTCAACTCGGCTATAACAAACCAAATCCCAATTCATGCTAACGGTGCAGATTTAACGAAGCCACCTTAATTTAAAACGCCTAAGGACAATGAGTTTCAATATAGGCTGAATACCTGACGCAACACAAAACAAGATTGGAACCAATGAGTGGTCATGGATAATTAAATAACTATTAGGATAAAAGTGACATCATCATTTCTTATGCGCCATTTTTGTCTTTCAAGTGACTGAGAAATGTTGGTTTTATTGTGATTTTGACACCCGTAAATGCAAGGGCAACTGATCTAGTTCTTTTTTCCTTCCTCAAGTGTTCGACTGTAACGTTTATAACCAGGATGGATTCAGATTACCTAAATGATGAGAAAATTTCATCTGATTTGATTCGGTCCTAGAAAGCAGATTTTGATCAAACATTCCTCAAAAAAAGGTAAAGTACGTCATGGGGATCCCACTTTGGGCTTAACATGAATGAACACGTCATACGTATAGTCGGCACTTTTATCGATTCTGCGTAAGACAGCACAATGAATCGAAAAATTATTTGTGTTATGATTAAGAAGTTTACTCATAGCTAATATTATGACACCTTTTGTGACTTTTGTCTTAAGTTCTTGAATAGAAAGCGTCTAATTTTGATATCACCTAAGTCAGCGTTAGCGTGACAAGGAACAATTGAAGGATTTGTTCATCCCTATCGCAAAAATTCATTCATATAATACGCGATCTTCAGCAATTTTTATATTAAAAAATCGAAACTTGAAATTGAACGAAAATCGTTTTCAAAAATTGGTGCATAACTGTGGAATGAGATACCAACTAAGCTGCGAACATTACCAAATCTCATCTTTATAAGGAAAATTCGTACGATCTTGTTTAATATATTAGAATCTGAAGACTCCTATGAAGACTTAGAATCGATAATCGCAAAAGTTAGAAAATACTCTTAATAGCCATCACCCTTGTCTCGTCTATCCTACCTAATTCACTTTGCCTTATTTATTCACTTTTCACAACATAATGCGTTGCCAACTTGAATTAATTACATAGTTGTTTCTGTAGACTTAATCTGTTTTCGTATTTACCTACCTATTTACTTATCTGTAGTTTTTACTGTGTGTACTTTCCTCTTTTTACTGATTATCCTGACCCGCCTCGATTAGCACTGCTATCTGCGGAGCCAGGGGATTAAGGATTTATTGGCAAATAATAAAATGTTGTTGTTGTTGTTGTTGTTAACAGTAGCAGCTCTTGTAAGTTTGTAGTTGTTTCAACTGTGTAGCAGCTGCTATTGTTTTTAGGGTTGAGAGTATTGTTCTGTTGTTTGTTCTATTGTTTTCTAGAAGGATTGCGAGCCAATCACATGAGACCTTATAACAGCCGCTAAATCGACCGAAAAGAATGTCGATTGATTATTGACGTTACCACTAACTACAGTCTTACACACATACAGTATATAACTAAAAATTGCACCATTTCAAGTTTTAACTCAGGAAGTTAGTTTTTTCAAACGAAGTCGTTTATCACTTTAAGAACATTCCTACAATGGTAGTGAACAGAATGTGGAGAAACGTTCCCATGGCAACACTGGTGTTGGCACCACTGGCCACTTCTTTCTTGGTATCAAATTTCACTTGCGCCAGTTTAGGGTAGTAATCATTCCAGAAAGCCATTCGGTGAGGATGAAACGACGACGCCATCTTGGGATTTGTGTCAACTCGTAGGTAAGCTCTGTGACTCGAGTTGAATCTGTCCCACGTGATACCGCTGGCTGAAGGATCGCCGGACCTGGCAAAGTTTGCGTACATGGTCATGATCAACAAACTAACGCTCCTGTCAATCGCACTGTATGGACGAATCGGGAGAAAGGGAATTCCAAAGTCATAATCGACATTATCCCCATGAGTCACTCCCATCCATTCGGTACCAGAACTGACGTTCAGTGACTTGTGGGCGAACTCGTACATGTACACCGGAGCAACTTTGCTGTGAACATCGGCGACTTTGTGAATAGGGGCGAAGAAGAGGTAATCACCAAGAAGATCTACAAGTTGGCTTCTCAGAGCGTATTTATCACTGTTGTCAGGCCATGGCGTGTACATGAACTTCAAGGCGTCCGTGATTAGATCGGCGGTCTTTCTAAGGATGAGGAAAGAGGAAAGAAGTCTTAGGGTCAGTATTCATTAGTGTGTTTCTTGAGAGAAAAGGCCTACAATTACCATTGTTTTCTTCAAAATCGCTTGACTTGGAAATTGAACTTTAAAAAGAGTGCAATAAGGGTGGGGTTATCCTTTAAAGATAAAACAAGGTTTGTTAAGCAAACTGCAAGAAGTAGTCTCAACTCACCCGCTGTTTCGGTGATGTGCAAGCTTTGTGACGAATGTCTTGAAGTAGGTCTGGCTCACGCCGTTGTTTGCACTCTCTGTCAGTCCAAAGGAATATGCAACAACGCCAAGAAAGATTCCACTTTCGTGACTGGTAAAGCCGATCATCAGCTTCGCTTGTTTGAAATCTCTCTTCTTTAGCAGATTCTCTGGCGTATCGTGAAGAAAGTTTTTGTCAACGACTGGTGCAAAATAGAGAACATCGACGAATCGAGAATTCGTTGGTTCGGAAGTTTTTAATATGTCCCTGGCATCTCTCTTGCGCATGCACGCTATCATTTCTTGACTTTTGCCTGTTGGACAATTCAGCTTTTGAGCGAGCTCTTTAGCCACATCGATACCAATTGACAGCGGCAGGGTTGCAAAGGGACTCAAAGCTACACCACTCTCTACAATGGCTTGATGGAAAAGATCGTTTGACAGCGGAGACAGCAGGTGAAGACTTACGCTTGTTCCGCCAGCGCTAAATCCAAACATGGTCACCTTGTTTGGATTCCCACCAAAATTCTTAATGTTTTCTTTGACCCATTTCAGTGCTTCCACCTGATCCAACATTCCGAAATTTCCAGGAGCCGCGGAATCCCCGGTCGTCAAGAAACCAAATGGACCGAGACGATACTGGATCACGACCACTACCACCCCCTGGAGAGCCAAAATGTCGCTGGGTTGAACGAATGAGCTACCAGTCTCGTAAGATCCACCGTGAATGTAAAACATCACTGGTAAACTTAAGCTGATGTTTGGGGTGTACACGTCGAGATATAAGCAATCCTCGCTGTACGAAAAATTTTGAGCATAAATTCTGAAAAGCCATTCATCTCTTTTCGGTTGAATACAGAGATTGCCGTGCTTTTTTGCTTGGTGAACATTGGGTTTCCAATTTTCTGGAGGTTGTGGTGTTTTAAACCTTAATTCTCCAATCGGTGGAGCGGCGAAAGGAACGCCAAGAAACTTGCTAACAGATTTGAACGGTCCAGTAACATTTGGGTACGAGGCCGTCAGACCTTCGATCATGCCATACTTTGTTGTCACAATTACTGACCGGATCAGCGGCAGAAATGCACAGAATATGAACAGCGTCGCCGTCGCCATTGAGGAGAACATACTTCTGAGGAAAAATCACGTTTCTTGGATTCTTGTAGACACTCCAGAAGGTGCCAACACTTTTGCACGTATCTTCACTGATTATCTTGACCTTTAGGGTTAAAAATCTTAATTTTCTGTTTGTATCTGAAACTGTGACGCTTAGCGTGTAATATGCACGCGTGCGAAAAGACATGTGTTCGATATGAGACGCGTATAAGACAAGCCTCACAGAACATCCTATGAAATGGAAAGGGCAGGAGTTCCACGCTCGCGCTATGGCTGAATTACCAAGAATTATTTTCGGGCGTGATCGAGGCAACGTGATATACGCAATACTAGGTCTGATAAAATGGCTGAAGTATAGCCCTCAGAAAGCATTGAGAGGAAAACTTTCAGTCAGATACTAAGGTCTGACCTTAAGGTAAATGTAGACTTTTCAGTTTTGAACAAATTATATGGATTAAAAATTAACGATAAATAAATGTAAGTTTCAGTGTTGTTATTTGGGCGCAAAATTGGCATTTTGGGCTTTGTTGCCAAACGAACGGTGAAATGCAGCGAAAACCGGGAGGTGTAGCCGGTTTGCTGGGTGTGATGATGGCAATATACATCAGCTGGTGCGATTCCCAGATTATCATGACGTTGTAGCTTAAGTTAAACAAGAAGCAATTCATAGAAGCAAGAACGGTGTTTTCCACGCAAATATGCGTTGTTAGGATCCAAAGGGTTAAGCCATTGTTGCATTGTTTAGCATAGGGTTGTTTAAGCCCGGAAAAGTTTAGAAAGTGAATAAATTGTTTTCGAACAGCAGGTAATATCGGTTTATTTGACACGTTGCATCTGTTGAATAAAGTCATCGGCCCTTTCTTAGGTCTGATTACCCTTCTATAGCTCAACAATATTTCTCTTTTTTGGCTTTTAGTAACGTCCGAAAGCAGTCTTGACCTTTAGGGTAAAACACCTTAATTTTCTGTTTGTATCTGAAACTGTGACCCTTAACGTGTAATATGCACGCGTGCGAAAAGACATGCGTTCGATATGGGACGCGTGTGAGAAGACAAGCCTCACAGAACATCCGATTTACAGAAAGTTGCATGTAACTCAACGAATCTATTTCATGATCACTGGAATGGAACAGAACTTTAACGAGAAAATCAAAGCGCTTTGTGAGTGACCAGTGAATGAAGTATTTCAAATTATGTCTACAGTTTTTTTGTTTATTAAACACGCAAAAAAGAAAATAAACTTCACTCCCACTGTTCCTTTCGATATGGAAGGCAACGCAAAGGTCGAAGTGTACTTTCATTCTTTTAGTGGTTTTAAGTTATTGCCAATGGACAAAACATCATGACACAAAAGAGAGTGTTTCCAGGTTTAGAAGGGCTGTTAATGAAAGAAGTTGGGTTTATAAAGTGGAACAACACTGCAGCTCCCGTAGCGATTGAATAACAAGCAGACACCGTCCAGTTTTCCTTCCAAGAACCGCCAAAAAAATTATCTTCCTCAATGCCGCTTAGCCGGATGAAACTTGATACACGTGAACGATTTTGGTTGCCTAGCACGTTTTGTAACATCGGAAGGGGCTTTCAGTTTTGCTATAGAAGCCCGGGTGCTAAAGTTGCTATTTTGACTTTATCCAACGTAAAAATAAAAATGCGTTTAGCGTTGCGGTACTCAGTTGCTGTTGGTGTGAATAATTTTCGGCGTTTACGTTTGTTCCAATGAATCGATCTTATTGCTAACACCCGACCCCGAAGGAAAGATTTTTTTCAGATTCTACTGTTATAATTCCATTCACAACGTTAACTTGAATTTTTACGGTGATTTTCTTTGAAAGTTTTTGTTTTTGCGTTTTATGTTTGCTCAAACGAGCACACGAGTCATCTGACATTTTCTCGTATCCCTCGTAAGTTTATGTCGCGTTAAAGAACGTCTAATGAAGATGAATTGGTCACTTGCGTGCCATTTTACTCGCTGAAATTTACAGAGCCCAGTATGGATCCGCCATCTTGGTGTACCTCCGTGGAACACCAATTTGACGGCCGAAAAACAGTGTTAACACCTGAAACTTACTTTGGCTATCTAGCGACTGATTAGCAGTACTGAACAGCAAAACCACTTACATAAGTAGACGTGAAAACTGCAAAGGACCGCGAACGATACTGCTGTCAGTTGACGTAGGATCTACAAGAGACCTAATCAGCCAAAAATAAACTGTAACACAAACTGCAAGGCTGATACTACGTGAAAGAGTTGACTTTGCGAGACAACAACCCGACAGAAACCAACAAAACAGGGCTGCAATCGTGGACAGCTGTTTCGTTCTTATTGGAACTCGTCAGCACGGTGTAGCAGTTCTATATGAAACCAGCGACAGAGCCAGCTCAAATAAAATGCAACAAAACCCATGTCCTATCAAGTATCGTACTTTGAACCTAACCACGCGCTGCCACATCACGTGCCTCAGGAAGAAAGCAGACAAAGCATCGAATTCCTGTCTCGCAAAGTCAACTGAATGTAGATGGACAAAACCATCTTAACATTGAAACGCATGGACAAAACCATGCTTAAAAGGCACAGCATGGACAAAACCATGGGTTTTGTTGGGCTCCACTCAGGTAATAATAATAATAATAATAATAATAATAATAATAATAATAATAATAATAATAATAATAATAATAATAATGATGATGATGATGATGATTGATGATGATAATAATAATAATAATAATAATAATGATGACGATGATGATGATAATAATAATAATAATAATAATAATAATAATAATAATAATAATAATAATAATAATAATAATAACGATGATAACAATATTAATAATAAAACAAAAAAAAAGGATCTGTGGAAATAGAGAATCGGATCTTTGGATGAAATGCCATGTCGAAAGACAGATAAATTCATTAAATAATATGCATGAATTAGTCCTTTTCAATTACTTGATCGACTACAATAGATCCTGTAACAGGCGTGTAGTGCTGCGAGGGGAATTATTGAGAAATGCTGAGCCGTTGGATCTTGGTTCTAAAACCGAAAGTAATCATTAGCTCGCTCTTTCCGGTCACAGACCTTATCTTTACTTTATTAGTAAAATTCTTGCAACATCGAAATATTATACTTCTCAAGTTTATTCAAATGTAATATTAGACTTTCTGCTTTTTCGTTCTCATCAATACTCGAATCAACGTGGATGTCACTTTTTAGACTGCGACTGTTTGTGCTGTGCGATATTGTTCTAAATAGAAACAAAATTTGTACTCTGACTCGCTTAAGTAAGAAAAGTTACTATCACGAATTTTTCAAGAACAACTTGAATGATATGAGGAAAACGTGGCAAGCTATAAATGCGCTAAAAATTGTCGGAGAAGAAGCTCTAAGCCAATCAATAAACTTAACATTGTTGATGACCCATCGCGTATACCTAACATTATAAATAAGTATTTTTCATCTGTTGGTATTAGCTTCTGTAGAAAAATCACGTTTCTTGGATTCTTGTAGACACTCTAGAAAGTGCCAACACTTTTGCACGTATCTTCACTGATGATCTTGACCTTTAGGGTTAAACACCTTAATCTAAAACTGTAACGCTTAACGTGTAATATAAACGCGTGCGAAAAGACATGCGTTCGATATGGGACGCGTGTGAGAAGACAAACCTCACAGAACATCCGATTTACAGAAAGTTAACTCAACGAATCTATTTCATGATCACTGGAATGGGACAGAACTTTAACGAGAAAATCAAAGCGCTCTGTGAGTGACCAGTGAAAGAAGTATTTCAAATTATGTCTACAGTAAGTGTTATTTGTTTATTACACGCAAAATAGAAAATAAACTTCACTCTCACTGTTCCTATTGATATGGAAGGCAACGCAAAAGTCGAAGTGTTTTAGTGGTGAGTGGTTTTGCGTGATTGCCAATGTACAAAACATCATGACACAAAAGAGAGTGTTTCCAGGTTTTAGAAGGGCTTTTAATGGAAGAAGTTGGGTTTATAAAGTGGAACGACACTGCAGCTCTCGTAGCTATTGGATAACAAGTAGAAACCGTCCAGTTTTCCTTCCAAGAACCGCCGAAAAATTTTCTTCCTCAATGCCGAGTAGCCGGCTGAAACTTGATCCAGTTGACGTTCTTTATCGCCACAATTTTTCTGTTGAATGATACAAGGTTGAGAGTCATCACCGGTCGTGCATGTACATGCATGCTATTTACAAGATAAAAGAGTTTCTTTCCTGCAAGGGATTTAGCCTGATTAAAGTTTTTTTCAGTGTACACTATAGTGCATGTATATATTATCATTTGTTTCGATGTCGGCAGACACTTCCGGTAGCTCTGGCGGTAAGATTTTAATACGGCACCCGCTGTAATGATTCTTGGTTTTCACGTGACGTCACCAAATTCTAGAATTCAAAACTGGGGGCCTACAAAATTTTTACCTTCATTCAAGGAAAGATTACCTAAAAATATGCCTGTTCATAATTTCTTAGCTCGATGTCGTGCTTCCTTTTGAAAATAGAACAGTTTCAATTTCCGAGTTTCCACCGTGCGTGACATCAGGAGGGCGGCCGTGACAGAGCTTTTCCCTATCTTAAAAAAATGACTCTTCGGGTGATGTTCAGCACTCTAAACAATTCAAGTTTGAGGAGAAATATTAATCTAAACATTCGAAAATTCACAAGGGCAAATAAACCTCTTTTCTGGCAAAAGTGAACTCAAGATGTCTTTTCCTATTTCCGGCCGCCATGTTTGTGCCCCTCAGAGGGACACAAACATGGCGTCTCCATACTAAGCTCTATAAATTTATGTGGAACATTTTGTCAAATAACTCGAGTACGGAATGCCGCACAGACCTGACACTTGGACAGATGCCTTATTTATTTATCCTCTATACTATGTCAATTTCTTGACTTCATTCATGAAATGGTTTCGATTTTTTTTTTCAATGGCGTGACAGTGAAATCCGAGAATACGTTACAGTCAATTTCCGCCCCTTGAGAGAAACGGCAGATAGTGTGTCAAGTGGTCGCCTACGGGAGGTTAAAAACAATTGAAAATGTTAAACAATCATCTCTAAAAGTGGTCGCTTACGGGAGATGGTCGCTTACGAGAGGTGGTCACCTATGAGAGGTTCCATCTATAGTGATTTGACTTGAAAACTTCTGGTATTTTGGAAAAGTAGTCGCTAATGAGAGGTAGTCGCTTACAAGAGGTGGTCGCAAAGGGAGGTTCGACTGTATTTATTATTATTATTATTATTATTATTATTATTATTATTATTATTATTATTATTATTATAATGAAGAGGTCCTTATCCTATGAGATATTCACCTAGTTGCTATGGTAACAATGCTAGACGAGAGGTCACAATTCTTCGCCCTCTCCAAGGGGTCAAGTTCCCTAATGAAGAATTCCTTATCTTTTATAAGATATTCACCTAGTTGCTATAGTAACAATGTTATAAGGCTGCATTGGGGCTCAATACCCAGTATAGAAGAAACACATGAGTCTACGGGGAAAAGGGTGACCTGTTTGGGAGCACTTCATCCCCCAAAATACACGCAGTGTATTCCCCAAGACGAACCACAAACACTGGGTGATGCTGAAACCATGCACCCTTTATACTCTCAGGGGTGATTAGTATGCAGTTACACCTTACAATACGAAACATTCTTAGCAAACTGGTGATGAGGAAAAACATGAGCTAGGGGTTATGGTCTGATCATTACATTCAAAGTGAGACATTCATGCCTCAGTCAGTATGGAGAATTATCATTCAGATCATGGGAGTAAAAAAGGGGAGGGAGGGAGGTTAGGGGGGTAAGAAACTCAAGTGACAGTATAACGTTTGTGTGCCAGACAGAAGACCTAGTCCTGGCTGATAGTTATCAATTATTCATCCTTCACGGGTATATTACGAACTCACAATATGACCAGCTCCCAGTTGGCTTGAGAGCTCAGTTAGTAGATCACTGCACCGGCATCGCAGAGGTCATGAATTGTTTTAGGCTTTCTTTTCGCAACTGCTTTGGGATTTCTTCCACAGACTGAAAAGTTAGAACCACCTTGTATAACTTAACAAATAGCACCACAGGAAAGTACTGCTTAGTTTAAATGGTCACACTTAAAGATCTCACCTCCTCTCTCCTCAAAATCCAAAGAATCAAGGATGGATCTGCCATCTTATCACAAATTTATTTAGCTATCCTAGCAGGCAGTTTCCATGGCCTTTTGCGAAAACGAGTATTTGATGAGTTCGATGTTTGTTGCCTTTTCGTGGTACACAACGATTGCACACGCTATTATCTTTGGAAATTAAAATTTCTTTCATTTTTTCTCCGAATGCAGCCTTGATAATGTTGGTGTCCGATTGTAACTGATACGTAATATGACTTTTTAAATTATCCCTAAATACTCAGTTTAAGGGGGCATATCCGAAATCAACGCAAAAAGCATGTCTGGCAATTGCCAACACACACAGGAAACTTTTTCATCGTTGTCATGAGATTTCTTTAAAGTCCTTACAGCGATTTGCTAAGTCCAAATAAAAGAATTTATCGCAAAGTTTAGACCGATGTAAAATCCCATATCGGCCGGGTTATTCCCTGTGGAATGAAATAAACGCTCTAGTGACAGCCCAAAATGATGATGATGATGATGATGACGATGATGACGACGACGACGACGACGACGATGATGATGATGATGATGATGGGATATTTTAAGAGATGAGCAGAGGAAATCGAAAAGTCGTTTGGGTTGTTGTTTCCCTCGTTGAAAAAACAAACAAACAAACAAACAAACAAACAAACAAAAACATGAAACAAATCCATGAAGTGATCAGAGAGGGGGACTCGAACTCGGGACCTCCGGATTACAGGTCCTCTCCTCTGACCACTCTGCTGTGCGCCTGAAGGGATATACTGTAAATCCTTTGAAAAAAACGCCTCGGCTTACACAAGCATCACCTCCCAAGGCGAAAGGCTTTTTATTTATTATGTCTCCTTATCGATGATAAATTGCTTCAGAACATTGTCAAAAATTGTTGTGGATGCATGCGCCCTTTCGGCTCATGGATCTACAACAAACTTCAACAATCAATGAGAATACAGAAACATCAAAACCTGACGTCAATTTTGTTTTTCACAATAACAAAAGGGAAAAAGATTTGGATCGAATGCAAGTGAAGGGAGTAGAATACGAGTGAGAAAGAGTAAGGGAGAGACCCCAAAACTTGAATTTCATTGTCAGAACTCGAAGGACTTCAGGTTTACAGATTTAATATTCTGGAGGAATAATTCAGTAATACACTGGAGAATATTGAAATTTCGAAACTTTAAACCATTATTTGAGATAGCCATTTAATGAGAAGGCGTCAAACTTATTTCAGTAAAAGCGGCTGCCTTGAGCTTCTAGTCACTCTTTCTTAACGTGCCATAAATTATTATTAATCCTAAAACAAAACGTTGTATGGTATTTACAGTTGAAACTTGATTATTTGGCTCTCTGGTGCTGCACCTTTCCTACTAGCACCGAGTTAGATTTGCATGGTTTTAGAAATCTCGACTCGGTAATATTTATCAAGAATTCAGCAACCCGGAATAAGAATCTAGAGAATTGATGAGTCCAGATGATCGAGTTTCTCTTTATTATTCAAAGGAAAACTATTTTAAACTGATATGACTGCCTATCAATTTGGCATTCGGGGGCTAAAATCCAGTTTACCCAACATTGAAAAACTAAAACTAAGCTTCATGAATAGGCATGCTTTTTTGTGTCTAGGTAACCAGTGGCCAGTTGGTACCTACTAACATTACACAGCTAACTAAAGGTTGGAGCGCCTACTCTTGTAAATCTGCAGTCTTATAAATCTTAATTCGTCGCTCCATTTGCAATCGTAATTCCTCCGCTTAAAAGTCTAAAACAAACGGAGCTCAGGCATGAAAAGAATTCAGTTTTTGCAGATCCAATTTCTAATTAAACATTGTGATTGAAACTTTCTGAGCACTAAGCTCTCTTTACTTTCGTATGTGATTTCCAGCACTCCTAGTTCATTTAAGACAAATACAGAGAAACCATGTTTCAATTACACCGCAAAATACTAATTCTTAAGTTTAGGAGTTCATTCTTGCAGCTTAAATCTAGGGAATTTATTTTTTTTCTTGTTTCTCTTTGTGATTTTTTCTTTTTTTTTTTTTTGCTTTCTGCTTCTTTTCTTACTATTCCTATCCTGTAGTAGTTATAATTTCTGAAATAAATGTCTTCGAAATAAAGAAATAAATCAAACATCTATTTACTATCGGGCATCTTACCAATATGCTGGTAGTACCAGCAAAAAAATTATAACGTAATCGCACCCTTCTCTTTTTAATCTAGACGCTTATTGTCTTGTTTTGTTTTTACTGAAGTATAAGATTCAATCTAAAATATTGCTTTTCAGCACAAACTTTTCTCGGAAAAAAATGCTAACACAATTTTGTCAGATAAATAATTCCCAATTTTATAGAGAGTCCACGGTAATACTTATCTAAAAACAATTCTAATAAAATTTGCAGAAAAAAGTCTGTCCACTATTTAAACAATCAAAATCACACGATACTCAAAATTAACAAGCTATTTACAGTCTCTTGTACAAGTTCCTTGACATTGTTTTCCTCTCACGACGATTTCTTCATCATGTAAGCTGTCACAAATGGTCCTGTGGTCTTTTCTTCGTTTATTACGGATCTCCGTTCAGAAGCTATAAAGCAAAAACATCCGAAAGGCAAATTTGAGTAACAGCAACAGATGTGCAATACTATTTACAAGGCCAAAAAGTTAATATCTCTTGTAACTTTTTAACCTTGAAAATAGTATTATAAGTCTCAAACAAATATTATGGACAACAACAAATGTCTGAAATAATTATGCACCATAGTGTTGTAGCGACCGAGTATTTTTTTTTCATTTTTGTGCTTTCTTTTTTTTTTTGCCCTTTGTAAAGGAAGAACATAGTTCCTAAAACAACTTCACACCTACAAAACATATAACGGGGAAGGGATCTCTCATCTGTTTTTTCAAAAGTTAAAGGAGACCAGCTGCAAATAACTTTAATGAGAGCTAGTAAATTCTTTTGTGAACGTTGATCTATCTACTCACAGAGGAGGTCAACTGCTCTTGTCCGCCTAATTCTAGTGAAACGTCATCACCAATGAGTACAAATGGAGCCCAGTAATCCACTGCACTAAACTCGTCAGATTCTCTCATGGAGTTCATGGCTTGGTTCAGAGCTGCACTGGCACTTTCACCTTTCATTAAGTGCTGATAGAATCTTTTCATGAACTCCATAGTAGCCTCGTCATCAATCGCCCACAATGACACCAGAACAGACCGAGCACCAGCACCCAAAAATGCCCGTGCGATGCCAACCACACCCTCAGCCTTAATCTCCCCACGGCCACTATGAGAGCAACTCAGCACAACCAACCTTGCTCGCATGTGAACATTCAGTACATCTTTCATTGTTAAAAGAAAGTCTTTCTCGATGGGAGTCCGTGATAACGGTGACGGATTTGGTGCTAAGAGAATTTCTCCTGTTTCCATTCGCCCATGTGCTGCAATGTGCACCAAAGCAACCGAGGAGAGGCGTTTCAATACTTCATTCTTCGTTGCATGCTCTCCAATTAGCGGCGTAGTGTGAAGTATTCGTCCAATCATTTGCGATTCTTTTCGTGCGAATGGCAGCTGCGGCCACTTTGTCCCCTCAAAAGTAACCTTTTCGATCCAAGGATCACCCACGATCAGCGCCCCACTGTTAATGTGGTAATCAGCGGGACATTCTGCGATTAATTGCAAACTCGTCAGTGATGGAATCACGCGGATTCTGAAAGATTCGCAGAGGTACTTGGAATCTGAGTCCATGAATGCAGCGAAAGGAGCCAAACACAATGGACCCTCTGGAACGAATATCACTTCATTGTCAAGTAACAAATCTTGTATAGGACTCACGATGGTCTCATATAGTAAACTTAAGGCACTGTTCCAGCAACTGGAGGATTGATTTTGCTTCTTCCCGGGAGGGGTTCTTGCATCTGAAAGATTTTCACGAATTTTCTTTAGCGTGGTATCCAAGAAATCTTCGGCATCAAGTTGGCCATCGGGGATCCGTTTTGCTCTTCGCTGTACATCCTTTCCTTTCTGTAAAACCCAAAAATTTACTACTTGGTTTCCGAGCGCTATGAAAACTGCATTGGAAGAAAGATAACTGTAAATGTCAGTTATGTTTTTTATTTCTGTGCAAGATTCGGCTCGGGTGTCTTTGGATGCATACTTGAACTCCATGAGATCATTCAGAGCCTGTGCACGTCCCTGCTCGGCACATAAGAGTGCCTCCACAACCTTGCCTTGCTGTAAAAGCAAACGCAATAAAGTAACATATACTGTTTGGTACAAATGGCGAAAGCTCACCTTCCAGTCATCATTAAACGCAAGATCGCGCCTTACATTATTAAACGTCTTTATACTGTGTAAAAAACATTCTTCAGCTTGGCATAAAGAACCAATAAATAAAAAGGTAACTCCAAGGTTATTAAACGCATTGCCAATGAAGACTTTGTCGCCCACTTTTTTTGCGATTTCCAGGCAACGTTCATGGTAATGTATGGCTTTTTGTAAATCTCCGAGTTTACCATAACTACTACCTAGATTACAATACATCTTTCCTTCACTTGAGACATCTCCTACTTTTCTTGCGATTTCTTGGCAACGTTCATAGTAGTGTATGGCTTTTTGGAAATCTCCGAGTTTCTGATAATCGGTACCTAGTTTACCATATGCCGCTCCTTCACTTGTGACGTCTCCCACTTTTCTTGCGATTTCTAGGCAACGTTCATGGTAGTGTATGGCTTTTTGGAAATCTCCGAGTCCCAGATAAGCGCTGCCTAGACAACCATACGCCGTTCCTTCACTTGAGACGTCTCCCACTTTTCTTGCGACTTTTAGGCAAAGGTCATGGTAGTGAACGGCTTTTTGGAAATCTCCGAGTTCCTGATAATCGCTGCCTAGAAAACCATACGCCCTTCCTTCACCTGAGACGTCTCCCAGTTTTCTTGTGATTTCTAGGCAACGCTCATGGTAGTGAACGGCTTTTTTGAAATCTCCGAGTGCCTGATAACCGTTGCCTAGATTACCATATGCCCTTCCTTCACTTGACACGTTTCCCACTTGTTTTGCGATTTCTAGGGAAAGGTCATTGTAGTGAATGGCTTTTTTGAAATCTCCGAGTTTCTGATAATCATGGCCTAGCTCAAGATACGCCATTCCTTCACTTGAGACGTCTCCCACTTTTCTTGCGATTTCTAGGCAAAGGTCATGGTAGTGAACGGCTTTTTGGAAATCTCCGAGTCCCTGATAATTGCAACCTAGATTACTGTATGCCCTTCCTTCATTTGAGACGTCTCCTACTTTTCTTGCGATTTCGAGGCAACGTTCATGGTAATGTATGGCTTTTTGGAAATCCCCATGACTGTAATAAACGTTCCCAAGATGACAACAAATTTTCTCTTCTTGTAATTTGTCTCCCGTTTCCTTTGCAATCTTAAGTTCATGGCCATAGTATTGCAGTTTTGCTTGGAGTTTTCCGGGGATGTTATTACCAGAGGTCCAACTTTTTCTACAGCTGTCATTTGCATCTCTGCCTTTTTTCTGTCAAATATAAACATAACTGTTTTTCGAAACGATTTTGTTCAACTTGTGGAAGAAATGGAAATAGGAAAAAGGTGCTTGCTGATCATGTGTTTTAAACTAGCTGTTGAAATAGGCTCCTTACTGTCAAATGTTAAATAGTGTAATTTATTTTGAATCTACTTAATCGATTTCTAGTGGAGGAAACGAGTAAGCTTTTACAAAGAATTTTAATAATCTTAATTGCCATCATCATCGTCATGATCATCATCGTCACTGCCGACATACACCAACAACTGATGCAAGGCGGGTAGGAAGACAAGTGGTTGATCGTCTTTTATATTATGTAAATCGAGAAAAGCAAAAAAAAACGAAATATAGACAATGACACACTAAAATTTTCCCATTTTAAAAGTGGGAACAAGTTGTAACAGAGGTTAACAAGGAGATCTTTTCTGAAGCGGTGAATTATGTTCCAAGTAACTGCATTGCAAGTTTGCGTTGTTTCTTTTATATTTTCCTTCACCGCTGCTTATTTTTCTTCTACCTTAGTTAAACGAGGCAAACATTTCACTCCTTGAGACAAAATTACCACTTAATGAAGACAGATACCGTATATATATTTTTTTATTTGAAATCTGTTTTTCTCTGGGCAGAGGAGCAAAACGACGGAACCTAATGTGGAGAATGTTTTGTTTTCAAAAACCTTTATTGTATAGCCTAGATTTCATTTAATTTGGCTTTGTTTCGTGATACATGCTGATTTTTGTTTCTTTGTTCGTTTGTTTTTTCAGATAGTAAAGAAAATATTGTTAACCAGAATAGAAATCCTTCGTGGAGACGGATACAGGTCCGAGTTGTACAAAAAGAACATTAACTTTTTACCTTCTTAGCTATACCCACGACAGCAAAATGGTCATTTCCTAGCTTTTCAAAAGAAACGTATTTACATAAAGTTATTAAAACGAAAAAAGCTAAGAATACAGCAGAGAAAATAAGCGAACTTTCCTTGTTACTTAGAAAAAAAGGTTTTAAGAACAAAAAATACAACTAAGTGCCATAGTGGCGTTGAAAGTTAATGAAAAAAAAAAAAAAATAGTAATCAACAATCACACCCGTGGCTATCTGTTCGCACGCGTTGATGGACATAAAAGCAAGGATTCCAGATGACTTTCGTAATTGTTTTAATGTGTTGAAAAACTGCCAGAACAAGTTTGATTATCTCATTAATGAGATATTACTCATTAAACAATTACGACCGTGCTTAAATGTGCAATCAGACTCAATTTGCGCTAAGGTCTTTGTCTAACTTATACAAATTAGTGACTCTGAACTCTCAGTTAGTCTTGAAATCGCATATTTAATTTTAGTTTCCCTTGATCATGGCGCCAAGATGTCGCCGAACAGAAGGACTCTTCTATCGTTAGTTTTTGCCTGTATATGTTTAACAATCAATTAATAATTATTGGACGAGGTTGACTTGTCAGTGGCAAGCAGATCAATTATTTGCCGAAGCCGAATACTGAGGCAAATTATTGATCTGCGTGACACTGACAAACCACCATATTTTGGGATAATCGAGTTCAATAATTGTTTTATCATTCCATCACCGTGGTTTTTTTGGTTTGTTTTTGGTGAAATGCTCGCGCTTCAGAGTAAAATTTTCTCAGAACAGTTGTCAACTTGTCTTTCGATGACACGACTGACTCTTCGTCTATCTTTCATTATTTGAGATCGCGAGTAATTTTTAAAAATACTTTAAGCTGACGTTCATCGCACACTTGTCACAACAATATATCATAATCTTCTTTATTAGTTATTGTAACTTATTCCCTTAGTTCTTTTTATTCTAAATCTTTTCATTTTTGGTTCCTCACCTGTTATTAATTTCAAAACATCATTACGCAATATAGAGGCCACCTAGAAAATCGGATGGTTAACTCAAAACAAACTAAACAAATTTTACCATATAAGAATGTAATTAAAACACTGTAATTAATCTTGAGAAAAATAAAGGTTGAACAATTAGTACTCTCGAAAGATGTTGAGGTCACCTTTTGTTGCTTTCTAGTATTCTCACAGTTTTTTTGATCAACTAAAGATGTCAAATCGCTCTGACAGCTCAGGGAAGCGATCTGCCATTTTCACACAAGAGCGTGGTTTCGTTGACGCATAAGCAGAATACCATTTACAGCAAAACACAGTTGAAGAGTACTGCGCATGGGCAGACCATTATTTGTAGACAGGATGTAGACAGTTATTTGCATTTCACATGGTTTGCTCTTGGCCAATGAAAAGGAAGAAAAAATGCGCCGAATGAAGTTTATTTACTCTATTCGTGGCGGCTAAGTTAAATTATTGGGAGTTCAGACAAAAAGACGATAAACAACAACAACAACAAAAAAAACAAAAACAAATCTTAGGTGTTCATTAAGCCAGTCACTGTGAAGATTTAATATAACTGAATGTTTTCTTTGTTTCTTATAGAGTTTTTTAGCTCTTGTTAAATGCATGTTTAAAGTTCTACTAAATTTAAGCCTCGACATAAATCCTCACGACGATTCTCTCGGATGACGCAAACTCCTTTGAAACTCGTTAAACGTAAAGTGTCCGATCAAGCGGATTGTGGTTTTGGTATTAGTACGTGAAAGTCTTGCAACACACAAAACTAATGGAAGCTAAGCCAATACCAATCGTAGCTTGCTCGCCCGCGTTTTCCCGCGCTCGCTGCTGGTTTCATGTATTTGCTTCGAATTCTAATTGGTCCATTGTGCTGTTGTGATTAGCCAGAGTAATTGCTTTTGTTTTGGTTTTACGACATTCAATCCACTCAACTGTTCCATAAGCGTGGCTAATTTAATTTGTTTTTAAATTAATAACCAATCATCAATGAATAAAACTTAAATTGTTGTTTATCAAACTTACTGTTTGCGTTTCTGACAGATCCTTCGCTGCCTCTTCCCCAGTACCTTGCAAGTTGTTTTGCTCACTCACCGAACTGCTCCTTAATTCCAACAACTTCTGATTGTTGTCGTCAATCTTACATTAGTCAAGATTTCCAATACATGAAGAACAAATGCTATAAAGGATTTTTAAAAAACCCTTACAGGGAATAGTGAATGGGCATTATCTAGATTAAACTTTTTCCAAATATTTTCTGACACTGACTTTCAAAATGTTATTTAAGAGGCTCAGTATGCCAAGCTACGTTTCCACCTAACACGTTTTGCTCTTTTATTTAAGACAAGACTAAAACTTCAAAGACTTAAAGAGAGGTTCAAAGGAATGTTTTCAAAAGGTTGCGATGTTATCAAATGGTTTTAAAATTAAGACAGTCACTTGTAAATGTCAAAATATCAATGTCCTTGTTGTAAGTATTTTGTTCCCTCTTGCTGAACCACTTCTCCAAAGAGAGTAAGCGATATAGTAAACGACGTCACAATCCACTTATTTCTTTTAAATAAGTTGATCCTTGCCAGTGATCAAGTTTCTGCTATTGCGCGTTCTTGTGTTCAAATGGAAACTGGGGATGAGTTTTTAAATTTTTATTTTAGCAGAAATTGGAGTCCATCAAAAGAAAGATCGCATTAAAATTGGTCAGTTTATGTGATCTCTCTGGCGATGGGGTTCATATTTTCACACGACGCAATTTGAACAATTTTAAACAAGAGCCCAGTCCCTTTATGAACTTCGGAACGGCAATTGCACAGTTTATTTGAAAAGGATACTGCTAATCCCTTATCGCACCACGTGACGGCTTCCTCAAACTGATTCAGTTGAACACAGGCACTTGCTCCTAATAACACAGAATTATAACAGCATTTTAGTTCACTCATGTTAGATCAGTATCATGGCTCCACGAATTAGTTATAAAATAAGATAAGTACTTTAGAAAAACTAGTCCTTCTTTGTTATATTTGATACAAAATCATACATGAAAAAGTCGGTTGCCTTCCCAACTATGGCCAATCATCAGACTTAAAAAAAAATCAGTGAACATAATCTGATTATAATTTCATTAATATTCTTCCAGATTGGATGACAAGTTACAAGGATTTGAGTTATAAATAAACAATAGCCTCCATTTGGCGCGAAAATATGCTCAGATATTTGTCCGCAGACATTATCTGTTCCGAGAAGCGAACAGTTTTCCGAGAGCGAAGCTCGAGGAAAACTGTGAGCTTCGAGGAACAGATAATGTCCAAGGACAAATATCTGACCATAATTTTAAAGCAAAATGGAGGCTATTGTTGTTATTATCCTTCAAATATTTTTCGCAACATGTAGCAACGAGCTTGAGTATTTGAAACATTTCGTTTAAGAACAGTTTACCGTCAAAAACGTTTAGAGCGTATGTTGTTTTCTGATACTGCTTTATCGACCAGCAGGTTTATCTCTTCTTCTGTCACAAAAGCAAACCGTTCCCCCATCTTGACTCTAATTTTAATTGCAAACTTGAGGGGCCTTGAAGTTTTTGAAATTGGGGAATATCATCGGATATTCCCCAGTTTTAGCTGGGTAATATTCGGTCACGTGAGGCGTTTATTCCAATCGCGCACGAGCGAAAATATTTGATGGATTATAATTAGTGACAAACGCGATTAAAGGCTGCCATATGATCACCATTTCCGTCTGTGACGCTCACCTATAACAGTCGCTCCGACATAAGACGGTTGTAAGTCCAATGCAGTCTTTGCATCACTCAGTGAATCATGGAAGTTACCTGCGCGAAAATCAATCAGAAACGAAATATGCAATGTTGATGAACGCACAATAAAGCACTCTTATTTTTTGTTGAAAGACAGTTCACTTGCCAAAACTGCGAAAACCTCAAAACTCCTCACCCAGATTAAAATGTGACATTGCTCTGTACCTGTACAGTTTGGCGTTCAGTTCTTCATCTTTGTAGTTCAGTTTGATTCCTTTGTAAAAAGTAAAAAACATCTTGCATTTTTCTGAATGTAGGTTTAAAATGAAGAGGAGGGGGCTTCATTTGTTTTTCCAGAAGACAGGCTGACCCCTCACCCCACCCCACCCCACACTCTTAAAAAGCAAATAATGAACACTCCCTAAGAACTATTTTGTCTTAGACTTTCAGCTTTCTAATTAAACTGGCAACAGCTCTTGGAAAATAAATTATCATTACTAAAACTTATCACCTCTTAAAGTGGTTTCGTCATCATTATCCAGTGTTTTCTCAGTAGCACTTGTGATGTCAGATTCATTTGCATCGTCCTCTCCGCCTGCATCTTGCAGCTGGTTCTGTTCATTGACAGCGCGGTTCCTTAAGTCCAACAACGTCTGGTTGTTCTTGTCAATCTTACATGAGTCAAGACTTAATACAATGCAAACAAGTTTGTGACTTTAAGTAAGGAATAGACCCATGCCCCTTACTAGGCCGGTCATGGGACAGATGATGGCCAAATTTCGTAACTTTTACAGTTTTTAAAAAGTCAAGATTTGGTTGAAAAAGGCGCCAAATAGCGCAATATGTTTCGAACAGGTGCAAAGATTTATTTAAGAGAAAAAAACACTTGGGGGTTAGGTGCACTTTAACTTCTTGTCCGTTTGTTTGCTTGGTTTTCTCTTCGAGAATTTAAGAGAAACAGAAACATTGAAATATTCATGAAAAAACAAAGGAATCATTTGTTCTGATCAGTCTTGCATAAGATGGCACCTAAAATCAGCATCTGTAGCATCTGTAATAAAGGATACGGCTAATCCTTTATCACACCACTTGATGGCTTCCTCAAACTGATTCAGCTGAACACAGGCACTTGCTCCTAATAAAGCAGAATAATGTTAGTTCGGTATGGCTCGTACAATGTTAATGACGGACACTTCTATAAGGACACCCAAGGAAGGCAAGGCCACTTTGGTGTGTTATCACGGGTATTAGCCGCAATTGACTTCAAAGACGTTTGTGAAATCGAAATACTAAAATTTTGAATACAACATCTATACTGAAGAGGTATTTTAAACTTTATGATGCGTAACTTAATCTGCTATAAGTGCAAACTAAATTTTCAGCACATGCAACATTAAGCGGTGTTGAAGATTTCAAATTTGTCACTGCACACTCGCCGCCTTTTTTGTTTTTTAGAAATCTTACCTCTCACGATCGCTTTCACCAATGATGGTTGTAAGTCAGTAGCAACGTTAGCATCATTCAACGAATCATTATAATTTCCTGAAGAAGAAGAGAGAGGAGAAGTTTCAATTTAAAATGCTCCCTAAATTTGCGACATTTAAATATCTTAGTTAGGCAAAGCCCAAACAATTAGAAAATTCTAACCTAAACAAAAATAGGCCTCCGCCCTGTTGCTGTACAATTCGGCCTTCAGTTCTTCATCCTTGCAATTCACTTGAATTCCTTCCGTGTAGAAGTGAATTGCGTTGGTGAGATCTTCCTCTCTGTATCTCTCATTACCTTCAGTGTTATAAGCCTCTGCAATGGCTAAAAGAAATGAAAAGTGTTGAATTGGGATAGGGAAGCGAGTACGCCGTGAAGAAGCTTCAAGGAGCATAGTAAAAGTGTTTGAAAAAAAAAATGTTGTAATTTTGTGTAAATAAGTAAGGTATGGGGAGGGAGAGTAGGGCTTATTTCCCTCTCCGATAAAAATGAGGAGTCTGGTACTAGTAGGGAATTGTGGGATCGCTGTCAAGAAAAAGTGGCAATATAAAAAAAAAAAAATAATCAATAAATAAAGATAAATAACCGGCATTTGCAGACAAATAGTGCAGAAATGAGCAAGGCTGATTTCATTGTCAGGGAAATATATTTTGCCAGTATTTCGAAAGGCACGCATTTCTTCTTCAGGGTGTTTTTAAAACTGACTCTATGGCAAAAGACGTTGGGATTTAAAACAGTGACCTGCAAGGAAAAGCCGTTAACAAAGGAGATTAAACAAGAATTAAGCAATGAAAATGTCGAAAAAATCCTTTTTTTGTCGGCGCAATGTCTATTCCTAATTCCTCCACCAGAACGAAACCACAATCCCTTCCTCGCATTAATTTACCCATAAGTCCTTAGTGTGGAGCAGTCAGATTGGAGGGTCTTTAATTCCTGGTCGAGCAGAGACTTAAAACACTCAAAGGAAAGGAAGTTTTTGCATCATCCCTTTACCTAGAAACGTCCGCGCACATACCTTGAACTATCTTTTCATATAACGTATGGGGTTTTTAACCAAGTGGACTCACAGCAAAATGAAAAGAACAATTGGTATTCATATTAAAAATTTATTTCGTTTAAATGACAAATACTAATACAAAAGCCATCGTTTCGGCTATAATTCTGGCCTTTTTTACTGAAAGGATTATGTTCGGCACCCACTGCCCAATATACGCCTGCGCTACACGCTACCCAGGAAGAAAGAATTAATACTGAAGTGGCTCTCTACGGTGTTCTGAAAAAAGAAGTAATATATTTCTTCTCACCTCTTAAGGTGACGTCATCAAAATCCAGCGTTTTCTCACCAGCGGGTGTGACGTCACTTTCACTTGCAGCTTTGGTTGAACTGCTCGCCATAAATGCTGCGAGTGTCTTCCTCAAAATGCTATGGAGCGAATTTTTGCACGTTCGTTTAGTTTGCAGGTCACTGTTGTTGCATTAAAACAGTTTAAAAAAGAAAGGTCTGTATGAAGAAAAGGCCAATGAGTTCTAGAGGCGAAGAAAATGGACGCTTTCGGGAAATCATAAAGCAATGCAACGTCATGCGAAGTCAGCAATATTCACCCTCCAAGTTTCACTACTTTACTCTTAATACTCTCGGAGTTATTCCGTCCCCGCCCCCCCCTCCCCTCCCTCCACCCAGGCCAAAGAGACCAAAAAGCCCGTTCTAGATAAGCTAATTCGTCTATAATATGAATACAGTGAAAGAAATTAATACCTACCTCAGAAGCCCAGAGTATGATTTACATTACGGAACTTGTCAAGGTGGCTAGCTACAGGAGAAAAGTTCATTTGCCCACATTAGTCACTCCATTTATTGTTTTTTTGAAGAATAGACAGTTATGTTTCAAAGAGGCAAAACATTTAACCAACTTCACGGACAAGTAACTTACTGACTAGACCCAAGGAACAGAGGCCAATCATTGAAAATCTTTTAGACGCTAGAGTACTGTATTTATTCGATTAACCACCCACCCTCGAATAGGCGCCTACCCCACCCTCTCCCAACAACAACGACAACAACAACAACAACAACAACAACAACAACAACAACAACAACAACAACAACAACAACAACAACAACAGCAACAACGACAACAACAACAACAACAACAACAACAACAACAACGACAAACCCTTTCTGTACTAGCCAAGCGTGAAGTAAGAGGAGAGTCAATAGGCCATCTTCATGATGGCGTCATTTTACTTCAACTACCAGAATTCATTTCGTTTTCCTTTTTAAATGTAAATTTTGTAATCCCAGTGGACAGCAAAGAACAATAGCCCTAATTAGCATGAGAAAAGAAAAACCAGAAGGATTCTGGTAGTTGTAGTAAAATGACGCCATAATGAAAATGTCCTATTGTGTTCCAAAATTGGTTTTAGATACGGTAGTCAATGTACTTTGCTATTGTTTATGACTTGTCTATGTTAGCTTTTACTCTTTGTTTTGTCTTGTTGAAGCGAAATAAACTTATTAGCCCTTGTTTTGTTATTCTTTAAAAATGCTCTCGTTTGCTGAAAATGTTAGGAAAATAATAAGCGCCCACCCTCGAATAAGCACCCACCTCGAATAGGCGCCCATCCCCATGGGCCCAACATTAAATAAGCGCCCAGGGCGGTTAATGGAATAAATACGGTAAGACTCTGGGTGCTAAGGAGGGATCTGTGCTAGCAATTGTTTTAAGCTTGGATTTCATAATCACTACTTATATAAAGGATGCATTTTCTGACACAGAAAAGTTGTTTCGTCATCCTAAATTAACGTCCTAACTACACATGTAATGTTTCTCCCATGTTAAACGACGAAAAATCTTCAAAACGCTTACTAAGGATCACAAAAGGACGAACAGAATTGCTGGTTTCGGTCACGCAATATAATAATACCTACAAAATTAGCAATAACGAAAGATAAAATCATGGTTAAAGGTAAATGGAACACTTTTTACGTTTTTCATACAGGCACTGAGTATTTTAAACGTTATTGTGAACTAAATGGCTTCCATTCCACTGAAGAAGAAACTGGGATTCCGTGGCGGTCTGCATATCTTAAAATGACTTTACTTGAGGCCACGTATTTTGTCAGCCAACGCCATAAAGTTTGTTTTTTGTTTTTCACGGGTGTTGGTCTTTTTTATACGTATATTTGCGTTCAGGGTGGAAAACAAGCCTATAGTCCTTCGTTGGAATTCCTCGCACGCGAGGATCCTGTATGCCCGTTTTTTAACACGTTTGAGTGGCGTGACGTCCGTTTGTAGAATTCTTACGTTCGGCAAAAAACTTTAATGCAAGCTTCATCAATCGGCAGTCCATATTAATTTCTCCCTATTTTATTCACGAGGTAAAATTTTCGTTTTAGTCAACCAAATGACAGCAAGGGATTTTTTATAGCACAGTTTGGTGAGATATTCATCCTCTGTCCGTCTAAACGCTTTGTTGTTATCTTTCTCGTCGATCTGTTAGATTACTTAAGTTTTACAGCCCTCAGTGTTCAGTAGTAATTGGTTTCGACGTATTTCACACTGAAAAGCGAGCTTCAAAAACAAAGACAAAAAAACGCAACTATTCCTTTATTCACAGAAACCGAAATAAATTATCACCTTATACGTCAATAAATTAATTAATTACAAACACTGCACGAATCATGCGGGACCGTGCGGAGAAGAAAACTTGGGGTTGACTGTTCTTCAGACCTAACTTGTGTAAACGAACACGACATTTAACCCGTTGGACCAGAAAATTTCAAGACAGATTCAAATGAAGCAGTGTCTGACTATATTTCGAGATAATCAACAATGTTTAAAATGAGAGGCTATGCGCTACCGTTGCTATGGTAACGAGATTGTAATTTCAAAACTTTCACCCAAAGTCCAAAAAACTGCAGTGAGCCTCCTTAAAGTCTCATTCTGTTGTTAAAAATCCTACAAATCCAGACTGTTTGCCTGTACTTGCACTTGTGGAACATGCCAAACTACACGATTATATACAAAAAACGAGTATAAATTAACACAACAATCGGAAAAATCACTGGATTTACCACAAGAGGTACGAAAGTGGAGCAACTGCTTTTCATTTTGCTTTGTTGACTATCTGTCCATTCGTCCATTCGGTATCGTTGAATATCTCTTGCTTTTTCTTTGAGTTCGCGCACCGACCCGTTCCGAAAGCGCTCAACATCTTTTTGGTGTGGGTCTACCGCGAACAGCGCTTTTAGTTACATGTGGAATGAGCGCACTAGACGACATTTCTTGTCACTCTGACTCAATCACGCCTTCTAAGCAAAACAGCAACGCAATATTGACTTGCTTGAATGTCAAAAACCATCATTTAGTCATCAATGAGATGCTGCTTCACACTACAAGGTAAACAAACAGTGTTTTGATCGTTATCGCTCAATCGCATTTTGTCTCACAGATTCATTCGTTTTTTCAACTTAGTTCAACGCTTGTGTTATGGGTGTCCCTCGATGTGACATAACCAGCTTCAATTCACCAAAACAAGCAAAAGCAAAAAGTTCATTCCATATTTGACTGCTAAGTGCTCGCTCCCTGTTTTTAGGGAGCAAACGTGAGATTCGCGGTTTTGTTTTCTTGAAAAAATGAATACATACACGAGAATAGTGCGAAATAATTGTTACCTTTGATGCTAACGCATTTATACTTCTAAGAAACTGAAAACAGCGAGCAGCAATGAAGTATAAACATAGTCACTTGGTCATCTCTGCCACCAAAACAAAGACAGTAAATTATTCCCCTTACGATTTTAAGTCGTAAATCATTGTTTGCTACTGTTTTATCGACACATTGCCGCATTTAACATGTCGCTCAGCTAGAAAACACTGTAGATTTTTTAATTTTCGTCCACTGATACTAGTAACTTGGTTGAACCGCACAACACCCTGAAGCTCTGGCACACCACATTTCGCAACGACTGAAATCATCCCTTACTATCCAGAAAATTATCACCGCCACTCGGGAACACCAGTTTCTTACATATCAAAAATATTACTTGCGAAGTTTATGAATATTACTACGTGCCCATACCATTTAACAGAACGACAACTTAAACTTTGTCACGTTCGCGATCCCTCGACAGATACAGGAAAGAAACAGGCGAAGACTCGCCCAATACGTAGCGCACACGCAGTAGACCCCTCTTTGCCATTTGAGACTTAAGAAGGAAATCCTATTTTATACCTTGGGCTCCGCCCAAGTAATTTAGTAAGATTGTCATCTTCAGTCGCAATAGGGACGAAAGACGTCAAGTTTGTCTAGCTGCGTTTTACTGCCTTTCTTAATCTTTAACCTGTGAAGTACGCAAGACAGTCCACATACAAAGCCGCATAGTTTTATAGTTATCTGAAGTTCAGCGGAAACTTCAAGTGCCTTAACAATGTATTACGGATGATGAATTCTGTGTGACTTGCTTCGAAGCATCTCAGTTAATCTTTATTCCGAGAAACAGTTCAACCACAAGATAAATAATTCCGACGGTTGACGTCGTAAAACACGATTGATTTGTTTCGGTTTCTTGCATGGAAATTGAAAGTCCCGGGTAACATTTTATGAAAAAAACCAAATTTTTCTTGAAAATATTCTCCGCTCGTGCAAATGCCCTTTATGGTATATATTATTTGATTAAAAACTGGATTATTGTATAATATAATGCAATTTCATGAATTTGATTGGCTTAGCTGCCATGGTATATGAGACATTATACCATACCCGAGAAATAGTGACCATTAAACTGTTTTAAAGAGAAATTAGTAAGATCATATCTAGCAATTTTTCTTGAGTGTTTTCTCCCAATTCTTGGTGTAACAATGCATGGGAAACATCGTGTTTAGCCAAGTTATAAAATACCTTACACATTTTTATCGAGTTTCATCTCCATTTGGTAACCAGTCAGACAAAAGAAACACACAAGACTAGACCGAGTTTGTACTGTGTCTAACTGGGTTGTTTATGTTCCTTCGCTCAATTCAAAACTTCTAAATTACGTGAGCCATACAGTTCACACGCGAAAAATAATGATTTTAAATTTTGTGCTTACCTAAAACCTTTCATATCTTGATTCTGTCCACTTTCGTTTGATGAGTTTTCAGTGATTTGCTTCGACGAATCTCACATTGAAAAGTGAACCTCAAGATCACGGAACTCTATCTTTTCTCCAAGAAACTGAAATTTGTTGTCAGATGTTACGACGTCATACGTTGAAAATACACTTTGACAAGGTTTATGTGCAATAAAATGTTGTTGTTGTTGTTTTTGGAATGAAAACTGGAGAAATATTCCATTGTTATAAATGTTATAGGTTTTCGCTCGGGCTATTTAGAGAATTTATCAATAAACTTCATTTATCAACTCTTTGGGAAAGTGAAACAGAAACAGAACTAGTTCTAAAAAAGATGTTAAACAAAATCAAACCATGGTGTTGAATTTGTATTAGCTCCAGTTGAAAATTAATAATATTTTACACGGGTATTATTATTATTATTATTATTATTATTATTATTATTATTATTATTATTATTATTATTATTATTATTATTATTATTATTATTATTATACAGGCAAGTAAAAGCTAGCGATATAATGTTTCGGCGACGTCATGACGCCATTCTCAAGGAATGAATAATATAAGCGAGTTCAACGGAGTAAGATCTTAGATTAGCATAATGGAGTAATTTAAATAAATACTTTGGCGCGGATCAAATCTGTTTGTACATTCAAGCGTGGTCTTAATTGTTTGATGTATAGCATTCAGGGGCACCCAACGGATCGTTTCGGTAAATTATCTGTTCGGAAGGCCCTTAATCCCCTACAATTTTCTAAAGGGAATTTTCACCACGAACTTTCGTGGTATGGGAAATTTAAGGCCTAGTGTTTTCGGATTGATAAAAACGTTGTTTCGGGTACCGAAAAAAGGTCAGCTAAGATTTTCGGAAAGGAAATAAGACCTAAGGTTTTCGGGAAATGGACAAAAATACCCTACTAATTTCGAAAAGACTCAAGTTCCCCTAGAATGACCGAACAGATAAAAATATTATAGCGCTGCCTAAAATGAACCTACAGAGCTTTCAAGCCACTCCAGATCGCCTAAAAGAACGTGTTAAAGGATCTGAGAGAAAATTGTCGTTGGGTGCCCCTGATCTCTATCTTGCAGGGAGCCGGTATTTGTTTAATTCCAGTCAAAAGCGTCCCAAGATTTTCTTGTAATGACCGGGCGTTATGAAAATTTTTCTCGGCTCTACGGCTCTTTTGAGTTGTGAGTAAAAGCCACGATCCCGTGGGCAAAAACAACAAAAAATATGGACAAAGTACAACTATATTTTCAATAACTGAAAGAAAAACTAGCATACAGATACTTCTTTAGTATGAGCGACGAAGAGAGCCATAGCGAGAGCGAGTTTTATTTTCCAAATACACGAAGAACAAGTCAAAAGTAAGCAAAACAACATGAGCAAAATTATCAATCACGAAGACGAAAATTGCGGTAACAGTCCAGAGGAGATACAAAAGTTTGTTCAAGAACAGAAAAGTGAAAAGACTGTGAAAAAAAAAAAAAAAAACTTCAAGTGATATGAAAATAATAAGCGCCCACCCTCGAATAAGCGCCCACCTCGAGTAGGCGCCCATCCTCATGGGACTAACCTTAAATAAGCGCCCAGGGGCCCGTTTCTCGAAACTCCCGGTAAATTACCGGGCCCGATAAGTGTCTTTGGTGATAAATGTTTCTAACCAGAAGTCAATTTTTTGTTAGCATTGAATACTTAATTTTGAAATCTTATAATAATATAAAAACATTGGCCAAGTACCATGTCTGGAATAACTATGTAATCGGCGAAAAAACATTTAAAAATATACTTATCGGGCCCGGTAAGTTAGCGGGACTTTCAAGGAACGGGCCTCAGGGCGGTTAATCGAATAAATACGGTAAGACTCTAGGTGCTAAGAAGGGATCTGTGGTCGCATTTTTTTTAAAGCTGGGATTTCACAATCACTACTTAGATAAAGGATGGGAGGGATCTGTGGTCGCATTTTTTTTAAGATGGGATTTCACAATGACTACTTAGATAAAGGATGCATTTTCTGACGCAGAAAAGGTGTTTCGTCATCCTTAATTGACGTCCTAACAACACGTGTTATGTTTCTCCCATGTTAACCGACGAAAAATCTTTGAAACGCTTACTAAAGATCACAAAAGGACGAACAGAATTGCTGGTTTCAGTCACGCAATTGAATAAAACCTACAAAATTAGCAATAACGAAAGACAAAATCATGGTTAAAGGTAAATTGAACCCTTTTTACTTCTTTCATACAGACACTGAGTGTTTTAAAGGTAATTATGAACCAAATGGCTTCCACTGCAGAAGAAACTGGGATTCCGTGGCGGTCCGCATATCTAAAAATGACTTTACTTGAGGCCATGTGTTTCTCAGCCAACGCCATACGTTTTGGGTGTTGGTCTTTGGTTATACGTATATTTGCGTTCAGGGTGGAAAACAAGCCTATTAGACGAGGTTGGGATTCCTCGCACGCAAGAATCGTGTATGCACGGGTTTTTTTTTAACACGTTTGAGTGGCGTCACCGGTCCGTTTGTGGAATTCTTACGTTCGGCAAAAAAACTTTAATGCAAGCTTCATCAATCGGCAGTCCATATTGGTTTCTCCCTATTTAATTCACGAGGTAAAAATTTCCTTTTAGTCAACCAAATGACCGCAAGGGATTTTTTGACGAATTGTGCTTGTGTGAACAGTTTCAAGTTACCTGTGTGTTTGCCTCGACAAACTTCTCATTGAAAAGTGGAAAACCTAAAACAAAAACAAAACCTAACTTGTGTAAACGAACACAACGTTTAACCCGTCGGACCAGAAAATTTCAAGACAGATTCAAATGAAGCTGGTTTGCTTTCGAGGTTTTATTGAAACTCACAGCCAACAGCTTAAAGTCTCATTGTTAAAAATCCTACAAATCCAGACTGTTTGCCTGTACTTGCACTTGTGGAACATGCCAAACTACACGATTATTTACAAAAAACGAGTATAAATTAAAACAACAATCAGAAAAATCACTGGATTTACCACAAGAGGTACGAAAGTGGAGCAACTGCTTTCCATTTTGCTTTGTTGACAATCTGTCCATTCGTCCATTTGGTATCATTGAATATCTCCTGCTTTTTCTTGGAGTTCGCGCACCGACCCGTTCCGAAAGCGGTCAACATCTTGTTGGTGTGAGTCCACCGCGAACAGCGCTTGTCTTTGGCGGTTTTGTTTTCTTAAAAAAATGAATACATACACGAGAATAGTGCGAAATAATTATTACCTTTGATGCTAACGCATTTATACTTCTGAGAAACTGAAAACAGCGAGCGGCAAATGAATTATAAACATAGTCACGTGGTCATCTCTGCCACCAAAACAAAGACAGTAAATTATTCCCCTTACGATTTTAAGTCGTAAATCATTGCTTGCTGCTGTTTTATCGACACATTGCTGTATTTAACATGTCGCCCAGCAGACAACACTGTAGATTTTTAATTTCGCCCACTGATACTAGTAACTTGGTTGAATCGCACAACACCCTGAAGCTCTGACGCACCACATTACGCAACGACTGAAATCATGCCTTACTTTCCAGAAAATTATCACAGCCACTCGGGAACACAAGTTTTTTACATATCAAAAATATTACCTGCAAAGGTTATGAATATTACTACGTGCCCATACCATTTAACAGAAGGACAACTTAAACTTTGTCACGTTCACGATCCCTCGACAGATACAGGAGCCGGAAACAGGCCAAGACTCGCCCAATACGTAGCGCACGCGCAGTAGACTCCTCTTTGCCATTTAAGGCTTAAGAAAGAAATCCTTTTTTATACCTTGGGGTCCGCCCAAGTAATTTAGTAAGATTGCCATCTTCGGTCGCAATAGGGAAGAAAGACGTCAGGTTTGTCTGGCCGCGTTTTACTGCCTTTCTTAATCTTTAACCTGTGAAGTACGTAAGACAGTCCACATACAAAGCCGCATAGTTTTATAGTTATACTTCGCGGAAACTTCAAGTGTCTTTACAATGTATTATTGATGATGAATTCTCTGGACTTGCTTCGAAGCATCTCAGTTAAGCTTTATTCCGAGAAACACTTCAACCACAAGATAAATAATTCCGACGGTTGACGTCGTAAAATACCATTGATTTGTTTCGGTTTCTTGCATGGAAATTGAAAGTCCCGGGTAACATTTTATGAAAATATCAAATGTTTCTTGAAAATATTCGCCGCTCGTGCAAATGCCCTTTATGGTATATATTATTTTATTAAAAACTGGATTATTGTATAATATAATGCAATTTCAGGAATTTGATTGGCTTAGCTGCCATGGTATCGGTGAGTCATTATACCATACCCGAGAAATAGCGACCATTAAACTGTCGTAAAGAGAAATTAGCAAGATCATATCTAGCAATTTTTCTTGAGTGTTTTCAAATTAACAATTATTCCACGAGCGCGCGTTGGATATGAGATGATAGATAGCCAACGAGGCGCGTAGCGCCGAGTTGGCTATAATCATCTCATATCCAACAAGCGCGAGTGAAATAATTGTTTTATTAAAAACAATCAAGAATTATTGCTAGATCTTGCTGATTTCGCTTTGAAAGAACAACCAGAAGACAATTTATTGGTCGCCATTCCTCGGGCATGGTATAATGGCTCATATACCTTGGCCGCTAAGCCAATCAAATCTCTGGAATTGCATTATACAATAATGCAGTTTTTAATAAAAACAATTATTCCACTTGCGCTTGTTGGATTTGAAATGATTATAGCCAACTCGGCACTTAAAGAGTCTCGTTGGCTATCTATCATCTCATATCCAACGCGCGCTTGTGGGATAATTGAGAAAAAATCTGGCTCCCAATTCTTGGTGTAACAATACATGAGGAACATACATACATACATACATACATAATCTTTATTTAAACACGATGATAATTAAAGCTGTTAGCTTGTGGGGTCGTGTGTTTACTTCTAAACTAACCTAATCTACTTTACATTAGAATATGTCAGGTATGATAATAGTTAATAGTAGACAAAATTCTGTTGTTTATATCGTGTGGTTGATGCAGATGTGCAGTTAAACTTAAAATCTTTAAAAAAGTTCTCAGCGCTGACCCGCTTTCTGAGGTAGTTAAAGTTCGGGGACGCCGCTGCCTCCTTGTCGTTGTAATTAACAAAATTCCATAAGGATGAGCCTCTATATGAGAGAGAATCTTTCATATATCTTGATTCGCACCTTGGTACGAGGAGACAGTTCTGCTCTCGAGTGAAATAAGTGTTAACGCGGTTTTGACAAATAGTCTCAGACAGCGTATCAGGTAAAGATTCACTATGAGCCTTATAAAAAAGTCTGAGAACGTCTAGCTTATAGTAAAGAAAAAAGGTGGGCCACTGAACACGCCTAAGGACTTCATCAGAAGCCATATCCTTTGGTAAATTGTAGATTATACGTGCTGCTCTACAGTGTAGTCTCTCTATTGAATTAAGAAGGTCGGACTTACAACACGAGCCCCACAAAACTAAACCGTACTTAACAGCTGGAACGAACACTTTAAAATAAAAGTCTTTTAAAATGCCTCTAGGTAAAAAACGAGATCGTTTAAGCAAATCAAGTTTTTTAGCGAAGGTTCTCTTTATCTCAAGCACGTTGGCTACCCAGGTGAGTTTCTGGTCCACTGTCAGTCCTAATAATCTCGTCTTCGTAACCAAACTTAACACTGAATTTCCTAAGTACACAGGGGCGATGGGTCCCATCGGTGTCCCCTTTGTGAAAAGAATGACCTCGCTCTTGCTGGGGTGAGGTGTCAACCGGTTGTTTAGGCACCAGTTGTAAAACTCTCGTAAGGCCTTATTTAGTTTCTCAATCGCCAAATCAGTGTTTAGCCAAGTTATAAAATACTTTACACGTTTTTATCGAGTTTCATCTCCATTTGGTAACCAGTCAGACAAAAGAGAAACACAAGACTAGACCGAGTTTGTCTAACTGGGCTTGTTTATGTTCTTTCGCTCAATTCAAAACGGCTGCCGCTAAATTACGTGGGCCATACAGTTCACACGCGAAAAATGATTTTAAAGTTGTGCTTACCTAAAACCTTTGATATCTTGATTCTGTTCACTTTCGTTTGATGAGTTTTCAGTGATTTGCTTCGACGAATTTCACATTGAAAAGTGAACCTCAAGATCACGGAACTCTATCTTTTCTCCAAGAAACTGAAATTTGTTGTCAAATGTTACGACGTCATACGTTGAAAATACACTTTGACAAGGTTCATGTGCAATAAAATGTTGTTGTTGTTGTTTTTGAAATGAAAACTGGAGAAATATTCCATTGTTATACATGTTAAAGGTTTTTGCTTGGGCTATTAAGAGAATTTATCAATAAACTATAAACTTCATTTATCAACTCGTTGGGAAAATGAAACAGAAACAGAACTGGTTCTAAAAAAATGTTAAACAAATCAAACCATGGTGTTGAATTTTTATTAGCTCCAGTTGGAAAATAATATTTTACATGGGTATTATCATTATTATTATTATTATAATTATTATTATTATTATTATTATTATTATTATTGTTATTATTATAATTATTGGGTGGGGGGAGGGGAGGGCTGAAATGGTAATCTCTCTGCACTCGGCACATCAATCACAGTCATGTAGGATTTTCGCTCGCAATGAACTCTCAGGTCGTTTTGGGGGTTAAAATAACAGTTCGGCTTCGAAAAATAAAATTTAAACAATACTAGTTTGCAATTACGTCTAGAAATGTTTAAGTGATGGAATTAAAGCTTTCATTCCGACAAAACTGCTAAGAAGCGTGTTGTAGTGTCTGTGAAATCTAAACCCTAGATGAAGCTTTAGGGAGTTAAGGCGCTCTAAATCATTGTACTGACTTATAATAAAAAATGTTTCAATAAAAACGTTCTTTGACTTATAAAACCTGAGAGTATCAGCGGCAGATTCAAGTTCAAGATGGAAGAAATAAGTGATGGGAAAAATCGCAGTTGAAAGCGAAAAAGCGACGATGTCAAGACCCCCGACCGGTTAGCTCAGTTGGTAGAGTGCCGGACTACCGTGCGGGAGGTCGCGGGTTGAAACCCCGGCCGGACCACCACTCAGGGTCTTTAACTAACTGAGGAGAAAGTGCTGCCTTTGCTCTGACATCTGCAAATGGTTAGACTTTCTAGTCTTCTCGAATAAGGACGATAAACCGTAGGCCCCGTCTCACAAACCTTGTTTGTAAATAACTCTGTGGGACGTTAAAGAGCCCACTCACTGTTCGCAAAGCCATAGGGGACGTAGTTCCCGGTATTGTGGTCTGGCCTTTGTGCGTATATTCCGTATATCCCGGGTCCGCAGTAATTGGCCTTAGCTGTTGCGATATCCCTGTCTATATTTGACAAAGCTAAATAAATAAATAAATAAATAAATAAATAAATAAATAAATAAATAAATAAGTAAATAAATAAACGTCCGCTGATTCTTGCATGCAGTTACTTTCTCTGACTTCATTTGTCAAAACGAACATCCCCGAATATTTTTGGCCTTGCATATTATTTTGTTAAACGTACTGGCTAAAATCAGGGGGCTTGAAAGCAATTTATTGACCCGCAATGGGTACTTTTGGCTATTTCAGTGCGGTGAGGGTAAAAGGCGGAAAGAGTTTGCGGAATGGTATGTGGAATGGCGTGCGGAATGGCATAATTATGCGAAATACGATTTACGCGGGGAATAAATTAACTGAAGAGCGCATCCTGTTTTCGCGCCAATTTTATAAGAGCAGCAGTTTTTTCGATGTTGCGGACTATTAAACAACCAAACAACAGATCGAGGATTAGAAAATATACGCCTGGGATAGATTATGTCTGATCGCTGGTTAGGAAGTGAGAGTGAAGAAATCGACGAAGTTTCGCATTCAAGGAACTAAGAATAAATTAAATTTCTAATTGACAAAAAGAACGTGGCAGCGAGTAGCCTAGACAAAAAGCAACACCAGACTGGGGAAATCCAAGTCCAAGGCCAAAACTATTATGTGAGAAATTTTAAATTTAAACTCGGTCATTTTATCAGACTCTTTGACGGTTACAATTTGTACGACTCAAGGGAGAAATATGTTCTACTTTTTCTCACCTTACATTTTCGTCGAGCGACGAGTACAGTACGCAAGTCACTTTTGAGCTGCTGAGCTAGCTACCTAGCTATTTAATACGGCGATTCAGGTAGCTATAGTTCAGTAACGCGTTATCGAACTAAACATATCCGTCTTTAATTAAGGTCTTTCAGTGCCAGACGTCCCAGCCTAAAATGAGATTTAAAAGCGAAAAAGCCCTAGAGCAAAAAAGCAGATGACAAGTATGGTGTCTAAATATCGACTCTGGTTGTTTGAAAGGTTGTGAAACTATTCTTATCACAAATGCATTTTGGTCAAATTGTTGTTCATTTTTCCGCTCATGATAAATGAATCATCGAGCATACAGGGTATGAGAATTGATCTTTTACCGAGGGTTTAAAAAAAAGAAAAATATGTTTATTATTTACCCCCGGTAAAGGATCAATCTTTGTCCTGAGAAGACTTCACGCTGCCACGTTATTTTTGTCAACCGAAGTCGCATGGAGTAAAGTGAACATGAAATTTATTTTACTACGGATTTACTCATAGTTCCTTGAATGCGAAAACTATAAAAAGTTTTCATCGCTTTCTTTACCCTCACTTCTTCCAAATCAACAATCAGACGATCAAATCCTCGAATTGTTGTTAATATTTAGCAAGAGTCCGCAGCATCAAAAAAGCTGCTGCTCTTATAAAATTGGCGCGAAAACATGACGCGCTCTTCAGTTAATTTATTTCCCACGTAAATCGTATTTCGCATAATTATGCCATTCCGCACGCCATTCCACATACCATTCCGCAAACTCTTTCCGCCTTTTACCCTCACCGATTTCAGTGGACTTTTTAACAAATTTTCAATGACGTATAGTGAGTTGACTGACGTTACACAGATGTCCTGCAGCGAGGCAATGAACAAGAACATCCCAGCTCTGTTCAAAAGCCCTACCCGGCCTTGCTCGGTCTTCCCCCTCCCCCCTTACGGCCTGACATCGATACAGTCGACTCACTATAATTCGAACCTTAAACGGAAACTGAAAAAAGTTCGAGTTATCGGGAGGTTAAGGACAAATGACCGGAAATAAGGAAAGTAAACGGGGTTTACTGCGTCATTCTATTCACACAGTTTACATTTTCATCAAATTTAATTGTAGAGAAGTCGAATGAAAATGGGACAACATTTCTAAATTATAAATCTGAGAACGAAACGTAACGTAAAACAAATGAAACAAAGCAAAGCCGCAGGATAAGACTACTGAGTACTGCGAACTTTGCAGGTTTTGAAGAGAACAACGTCGGGCTACTGATACAGAGTTCATGCGATTTACTTTGTTGAGAAATAGTTAATACGGCCTGGCGCTTTACTTTCGATTGTCCTTTAAAGTTTTCTACGGAGAAGGATTAAAGCTTTATGAAAATACAATACACTGTAGTTAAATGTATCCTAAACCAGCGAAACCAAAATTAGAACTGGACTGGCACGTTTCGTGTAATGAAAGAAAAGACTGAAACAATTCACGGCTGCTTCAAAATAAATTCATTGTTCAGGACTGTACAGTGCTGTTTGTTTTGACCTGTCACGTCTTGACAAACATGGTTCGAGTTTAATATCGAGGGTAAAATTATATAGAAAATAACCTTGAGGGAAAAACGAAAATTGGTTCGAGTTAGCGAGAGCTCAGGTTCAAGTTATCGAGGCCGGGTAAAATTACGGTAAATGTATAACGCAAATCCAGGGGAAATCGATTTTGGGTCGAGTAAGGGCGAGGTTCGAGTTAGGGAGAGTTCGAGTTATCGGGAATCGACTGTACTTTAGGTGCATCAGTGGCTTCAAATTATCCAATGGAGGACAGACTACATCGATCACGGGGGCACCCGACGAGAACGTTTTTAAATCAAAATACTTAATGCAGTTTATACACGTCACCACTGATTTCTCCGCTCTCAAGCTTGGGACTGGGCGAGGAAAAGACGCTGGCTAATTATAACGAACGTTGACTGGTTCCATTCGTTTAACGGTGTGAAAGCTTCAAATTCTTTAAAGCAAGATGATAGGCAGTGGCGGGTAAGTTGTGAGCCAAAATAATGTTCTTTGTGAGGTCTTTGTGATAAGTCTCGCAAGGTCTTAATAAGGTGCTTCAAACAATTAACTATGTGAGCCAAGAGGGTCAGCCATTTTGACAATCATCACCAGTTTTCCAGGCATAAAGGAAGAAGAAGAACCCCTTTCCTTCCCACTCTCCTGGATAAGATGCTAGTTTGTCTCAATTTTCTAAGGTTTCCATTCCAGTGTTGCAGTCCTCCGAGGTGGGGAGAGATAATGCAAAGCAAATTTTATAGTTGAAGAAAATAACTTTCCAAATCATTGCCTTGCTAAGTGTTTCCTATCAATAAAGTGATTGGTTAATTTTAAACCTGCCACCCTCGTAAAGGTTGCTACTTTCTCGCATTCTGTTAGATTTCTACAACAGTTCACATGCTAACTTCACGTACCAAGGCCGTGGGAAACACAATGTGAAGCAAGTTCTCTTGTCAAAGAAAAATGATGCCAAAACTGTTTGTCTACAGAATCTTTCTGAGATCTGCATTCCCACTGCTCCGTTGTTTCAGAGAAAGTTAAGCAATGTTGTTTCAAATAAGAACGGTTTTATTTCTCGACAACACATGTTAACATTAACAACATAAAAACATACCGGCTTAATCATGGGGTTATCTTGTGACGTGAGAATTATTGTTGTTTTGATTATCTCATTTTGAAGTAATGCGACAATTGAAGTGATATAACATTCAGAATCATGCTACACGGCGTGTGATAAACCAATGCATTATTAACCCTTTAATCCCTTATATCAGAGAAGAAATTATCCTGCCCTTAGCTTGTCCATACACTTTTCTTGTAAAAGTACTGAGGAGTAGTCATTTACTATTGAGAAAATTCATCTAGGGTGATCATATCCTTATCCTTAACTCGGCTATAACGATATCCCAGTTTAACGATGCAATTTTAACCGGGGTTCCACTGTAGCCAGTTCTGTTCTTTTTGTACTCACCCTCCCCACCCTTCGGTGATCAGAGAGGTTGTTATTGTTTGTTTTTTCTTCCCCTCCGTCTCCTTCTATACCCTGGGTGCCAGAGGTTTATTTTTTCCTTTAACCCGAAAAATCGCGGCGAAAGCCGTGCCACCGGCGCGAAGCGCCGAGGAGAAAAAAGGTGCCTCAAACTGCCGAGTTTTCATTTATTAGGATTATATTCTCCCATTTATTTGGATAACGGGCCTCTGGAACCAGGGTACTCCTTCTAGGGACGGTCGTGGGTATAATAACGCCTCTCTCTGTGCCAAACAATTAATGTCTCAGTGTCTTTTAAAGCAGTGTTCGCTTTCGAGGGGAATTAAGCAATAATTATTCGCCGTTTCTTCCGACCCAGATTCCGCGTTTGAGCTGAATTCTGAACCCAGGGATCAACTAATTTCCACGGTGTCAGGGATCAAGATTTACAAAGATTTTGGAATCAGGGATCAAAATTTAAGGCTAAAACTGTGGGATCTGTCGGGAAAAAATATACCTCGTTACGACCCTGTTATATATGGGAGTACTCTCCCATGCCCCAGGTGCGAGTGTAGTGTATTGCGTTACTTGTCAGTGTTAGTAAATTTCCTGTTACACGTAGTCATGTACTCAATATGTTCTGTAATGTTACTGTTCTAAGCAGAAAGCAGAATTACCCCCTATTTGTATTGCAACCTCGATTTACCGGGATGTATTCTTTCGATTGTAATATAAAATGCAGTTCAGTTTCAAGCAATGAAGCGTACGTGTCGCTTGTCTGAGTTATGACGACATAACACTAAATATAGAGGACAGTCATCGGTGTCTCGTTACAGTGACTTTCGACAAGCAAACATTCGAGAACAACGAAACGGGCAACGAAAGAGGATATTCTTGAACAGAAACATGTCGCTGTTACTGTTATTCGTATCTTGTACGTTGTTACTTCAGGTTCAGTCAACGACGGTGTCGACAAGATATGGAAAGATCGAAGGCCTGACGCCGGCTTCGTACCCGAATGCCCCTGGTCCTTTCAAATCTGTCAGCAAGTTTCTTGGCGTCCCTTTTGCTTCTCCGCCGATTGGAGATCTCAGGTTTGAAGCTCCACAACCACCGAAAGAGTGGAAACCAAAAGTGCGCCAAGCTAAAAGACATGGAAACATCTGCTGGCAGCCCAAAACCTATGAATTTAGAATCAGACCATTCGCAAAAAATTTCTCATACAGTGAAGATTGCTTGTACCTTGATGTCTACACTCCAAATGTCAGCTTAAGTTTACCAGTGATGGTCTACATCCACGGTGGAGGATACGAAATTGGCACCGCAATAAGATTTCCCAGCGACATTTTGGCTCTTCAGGGGGTTGTAGTGGTCGTGATCCAGTATCGTCTCGGTCCATTTGGTTTCTTGACGACCGGGGATTCCGCGGCTCCTGGAAATTTCGGAATGTTGGATCAGGTGGAAGCTCTGAAATGGGTCAAAGAAAACATTGAGAATTTTGGCGGGAATCCAGGCAAGGTGACCATATTTGGAGCTAGCGCTGGTGGATCAAGTGTAAGCCTCCACCTATTATCCCCTTTATCGAAAGGACTCTTCCACCAAGCCATAGCAGAGAGCGGTGTAGATTTGAGCATCTGGGCAACGCAGCCAGTTTCGTTTGGTCTCCAAAAAGCTAAAGAGCTTGCTAAAGAACTGGATTGTGCTACGAGCAATAGCAAGGACATGATGGACTGCATACGATCGAAAGAAGACACTGACATAGAAGAAGCTTCCGAATCAGTAATTGCTAACTTTCGCTATGTAGATTACCTCCTCTGGGCACCTGTCGTGGACAAGAACTTTCTTCATGACACGCCCCAGAATCTGCGGAAGAAAAACGAATTCCACAAAGTGCCGCTTATGATCAGCTTTAACAGTCACGAGGGGGCGAACCTAGTCAGCGCTACAGTGAATGCCTCCTTTGTGACGCCAGGTTTATTTAAATCACTTCTAACAAAGTTTGCCCATGCTCTGAACAGTGGGTAAGTACTCATGTAATCATGAATATGCGTTAAAATGCGTTGTGTAGTTTATAGGTTGGGGTGAGGAGTTAAGAGCAGCGTAAATTTTCAAATCCTCTTCTTCTTCTTCTTCTTCTTCTTCTTCTTCTTCTTCTTCTTCTTCTTCTTCTTCTCCTTCTTCTCCTTCTTCTTCTTCTTCTTCTTCTTCTTCTTCTTCTTCTTCTTCTTCTTCTTCTTCTTCTTCTTCTTCTTCCTCTTCTTCCAAGAAACCCCACCTCCTTCAAAAATGAAGATTCTTGTGAGGGGTCGTTAAAGGTAAATAATAAATAAATAAATAAATAAATAAATAAATAAATAAATAAATAAATAAATAAATAAATAAATAAATAAATAAATAAATGAATGAATGAATGAATGAATGAATGAATGAATGAATGAATGAATGAATAAATAAATAAATAAATTGGCTGACAATATTCAAATTACAAATAGTTACACATGTTACAAATGTTACACATATCTTCATAAATAAATATCAATAGATAAATAAAACACACAAACGGATGCGATAATGAAACTAGTGCTTTTATCACATTATTCTCCAGATTTCGTACCCTTACATTAGAGACAAAACGCAGACTCCGCTCTACCCCATTTCAGAATAGACCACCCTTCTAAGAAGGTTTAAATGAATATTCTTTTCTGGTTGGCCTTGCGAAGTCAGAAACCTATTCCTTCTTTAAAATGGTGCTTACCGACCAAGCTCATGCGGTTTACACAGAAGCCTTTTTCCCCTCCCATGGGAAGGTGAAACCGTTTACAAAATTGTCACCTCCGGTGACGTCCCGAGATTTCGCGCGGGAAAATACGAGAAGAAACTGGGGAGGGATGCGGAGAAAATCACGATGCGGGCGGATAATAAAGACGAGGAGCGGGAGAAAACGGGAAGAGACACGTTGTTATTATTTATGCATGTCAATTTTCTTTGCGCTGCTAACCACCATCTGCACGCTTGGAACAGGCCGTCTCACATTATTGGTCCAGAGAACCGAAGAACGAACAACAAAGCAATGTTCTTAGACATAAAACAGTGTAGCTGAAGATTATCAGGGTTTAGTAAAAATAGAGCTTTGAATAGGTTCGAAACATGTGCAGGCCTACAGTGATCCTTTTCTCACCTATAAAGTTCTCATTTTTGAAGTCCTTTTCTTTCTGTTTGCACATATTTTCAAGCCAACCCCTTTCATTCGTTTTGAATTTAACTTCAATTTCCTGAACAAGTTGTTTTTGGAATTCCTAGAATGTTCGTGGAAAGAACATTTTCTCAACACTTTTTACTCATACATTTTTGGCCTTTTTTATTCAGAAAAGAGGTTGGAAATCTTGTGGCAAACGCCTTTCAGTTCATGTACACGCCCTGGCCTGACAACAGTGATAAATACGCACTGAGAGGCCAACTTGTAGATCTCTTCGGCGATTACTTGTTCTTCGCTTCCAGTCACGAGGTCGCCGATATTCACAGCAAAGTTGCCCCGGTGTACATGTACGAGTTCGCCTACAGCAGAATACCCGGAAAATTGGTGAAACACAGCGACAACCTGCCTTACGACTTTGGTTTTCCTCTGCTCCCGAAATTTTCAAACCTGACTTACGAGGCAGACAAAAACGTGAGTCTACTTATTATGCAGTTGTACGTAAATTTCGCCACATACGGGAACCCAACACCAGAGCAAGTCAGGAGTGTCACGTGGGAGAGATTCAACTCGAGTGACAGAGCTTACCTACGAATTGATGCAAATCCCAAGATGGCGGCGTCATTTTATCCTCGCCGAATGGCTTTCTGGAATGATTACTATCCTAAATTGGTTAAGGTGAAATTTGGTACCAAGAAAGAAGTGGTCAGTGGTGCCAACACCAGTGTTGCCATGGGAACGTTTCTCCACATTCTGTTTGTTACCATTGTAGGAATGTTCCTCAAGTGATAACGACTTCGTTTGAGCAGTAATAACTTGCTGAGTTAGCATTTGAAATGTTTGTTAAGTTTATACTTCCGATTGTTTTGGCGCAGATCTGACGTGTCCCTTTTTTGACTGTTTTTACATAACATAACATAACATAACATAACATAACATAACATAACATAACATAACATAACATAACATAACATAACATAACATAACATAACATAACATAACATAACATAACATAACATATCATTTATGCCCCTTGCTGGTAATGAAAGAGGCCTGTAACATGTAAGCTCAGATGCTTAAATAAAATCGTAGTCAAGTCCCGGATGTGACCCATCCGGGATAATGAAACGCGACGCAGGCTGCATAAATAAATTCCTCTTGGTAATAAATCTCACATAAATAAGGTTAATGACAAAATGTTGATTACATTTGCTATTTGCATGCAACATTTGTTTGAATTAAAATTACTTTTGTTCTCAGAATCTTTTTGGCGCAGAGAGAACTTTTGTTAAAGTAATACAGAACATTGTGACAACGTGTGTTTAGCTTTTGTTTGAAAAATTCAGTTTTGATGACGGTGGGGGGGGGGGGGGGGTCTCATCATCAAGCTCACTTTTAAGTACATTCGAACGAACTGTTGACTCCAGACAACAATGATTTTCTGTTAAACCATTGAGCCCTTCCACGAGAGTGAGAAATTTGCATTTGCGCTTCGAATGGTTTGTTCATTTGTTAATATCGTACCATGGGGTAATGGTACGCCTCCAAACTCCATTTGCAGCTGTACCACTTATTTGATATAATTATTCGTCACACAAAATTGAGTTCTCGAAGAAGTTTTTAAATAAATAAGGACGAATGGACTTCATCACAAAAGAACCTTGTACGCCACATGACAAAAAATGTTTACCTCGGTGTAAGAACCTGACGGTTTTTCTTTCTGTTGAAGGTTATTGTTTTCCTTTCCCGAATTGTTTTGACGTTTTTGTTTCCTTTGTTTTACATCGGTTGTGAGTTTTACAGGTTCTTACACCAAAGAAAAGCCGAAAAAAGTCCTATTATACTGGAAGTGTTCTCAGGGAAGACCAAAGTTAAGTACAACGAGTTCGCTGAGAACTACTACTATCGACAGCAATGAAATCGATGAAGTCAATCATTACATCTACCTTGATCAACACCTCTCCATGGATGGATTCGGCCTCGTAAGAACAAAAGATCAAACGTCGTATCACCCTCAGATGGCAAGCGTTTGGTAGAGCAACTGCAATCTTCAAAAAACAAAGGTATTACGACCGTTTTCAAACGCCAGGTTAACGATCAGTGTATCTTACCAACAGTTACCTACGGATCTGAGACCTGGAATCGTACGAAACAACAAACCTTGAAACTCAGAACTATGCAGAGAGTCCATGAAAGAATCATGTTAAACATCACATGGCGAGATCGTAAAAGAGCTCAATGGATACGTGAAAAAACGAGATATCATGGAGGCGATAAGCAAACTTAAATGGAATTGGGCTGGTCATGTAGCGAGAAGAACGGATAACCGTTGGACAACCCGCATTACTTTCTGGACGCCCCGGGGACACACAAGGAACCGAGGAAGACCAAGAACGAGATGGAGGAACGACTTAGATAGTTTCCTAAAGCTCTGGCACTGTGTCGCGCAAAACGTGGTCCAGTGGAGGTCAATCGGGAAGGCCTACGTCCAACGACGGACATTCAGCGGCCGAAAGTTACTGACGGACTGTTTTCAGGGAAAAGGGGGTATGGTGGAACGATCAACTGAGATTTTTCTATGGAGCGTAAGTGACCAATCCCACGAGATTCAACCCACAATGGAAAGATCTAACTTCAGAAAGCCTTAATGGTATACAAGTCTTAAAATGGTCTTGCTACTGAGTATTTATGCTTTAAGTTTGCTAAACGCAACGAAACTGGCCACTCCTTATTATAAAGGGACTCTGCGAACAAATTGATTGTTCTTCAGTGCCACAAACAAATTATACTTAATTAAGCTGAAGCGGTGCAGCTCTTTGGAACAGCGCAGCGTGTGATCTTAGGCAAGTTGAATCACTTAATCAATTTAAGCAATTGCTTAATCTCAATTTTATGAGAGCTTGAGAGACGGCATTCATGGAAAGCAGTTCATAGTTTATAGTTGTTTAGGATTAGAATTTTTATGTACATTTTGATATTGATAGTTTGTGTTGTACGTTTATTTGTATCGGCCTGATGAATTTTTAACCCTGCATAATTAAAGATTAATTGATTGGCGGCCATGTTGGTGTACTGTCAATAAAAGAAGCTAATGAGAAACCTTTTGTTGACAGTACACCGACATGGCGGCGATGACGTCACGTCCATACAAAAACAAACACACACCCCGCCAGTTCGGTTGTCTCATGGAGACCTTGACTCAGTTGAGTTTACAAGACATGTTTCGGTCGTACAACGACCATCTTCAGTTGAAAGTAGAATTAATTTGAAGTTACATTTGAATTTATAACGTAATGCTGAACAAAGATAAATAACAAACGTGCAATAAATTAGGAATCTAACAAATATAAATTCAAATGAACTCCTTCAAATTAATTCTACTTTCAACTGAAGAGATCTAATAAGTATGCAATTGAAAGGTGAAGTTAGATAGACAATAAAAATATTAGTCGATATTAGCATCAAAACGGTTACTTGAACAAAGGCAAGCGGTGAAGCAGAACGTGCGAGCTCAGCTTTATAAAGACACATTCGGAACCCTGCAAAATAGAAATTGTTCGAAAGGTATAAGTTCCAATGAAAAAGTGATGAGAATCATGGTGGCGAATCAACTAATATATCTCTTCATCATATTCTGTGCATCTCTGCCGCTGGTCCGGTCAGTCATTGTGTCAACAAAGTATGGACAAATGGAAGGTCTGATGGCTTCGTACCCGAATGCCTCTGGTCCATTCAAATCCGTCGGCAAGTTTCTCGGCGTTCCTTTCGCCGCTCCACCGATTGGAGAATTAAGGTTCAAAGCACCACAACCACCAAAAGATTGGAAACCCAATGTTCGCCCAGCTAAGAAGCACGGAAATATCTGCTTGCAGAGGAAAGACCTAGAATTTTATGTCCAAGCTTTTACAGCGAATTTCTCTTTCAGCGAGGATTGTTTGTATCTCGATGTCTACACCCCGAATGTGAGTTTGAGTTTACCAGTGATGGTTTACATTCACGGTGGAGGATACGAGATTGGTACGGCAGTCACTTCTCCCGGCGACATTTTGGCGCTCCAGGGGGTGGTAGTGGTTGTGATCCAGTATCGTCTCGGTCCATTTGGTTTCTTGACGACCGGGGATTCTGTGGCTCCTGGAAATTTCGGAATGCTGGATCAAGTGGAAGCGCTCAAGTGGGTCAAAGAAAACATTGCGAATTTTGGCGGAAATCCAGGCAGGGTGACCATATTTGGACAAAGCGCTGGAGGAGCAAGTGTAAGCCTCCATTTATTGTCACCTCTATCCAAGGATCTCTTCCACCAGACCATTACAGAGAGCGGTGTAGATTTGAGCCCTTTTGCGATTCAGCCAACTTCAGTAGGTGTTGGTTTTGCTAAAGAGCTGGCTAGAAAGCTGAGCTGTCCCACCGGCCACCACAGCGCAATGATGGCCTGCATGCGCGAGAAACAGGCCACATACATTCAGAAAGCTACCGAGTTAATTACAGATAAATATACTGACCATTTTATCTGGGCACCAGTTATAGACATGAATTTTCTCCAAGGCACGCCTCGAAATCTCAGACAAACCGTTGATTTCAAGAAAGCACCACTTATGATTGGTTTCACGAGTCACGAGGGTTCTCTATTTCTTTATGAAATGGTTAACTCCTCCTTTGAGCTAATGGAGAGTTTGAGCAGTGGAGTGCGCCCAGCTTTGTTTCAATCATTTCTAACAAAGTTTGCACATGCCCGTAACAGCAAGTAAGTTGGTGGATTAGTTAATACTTCTATACGATTCTATAGAGTGTTTTCACATGACGTCACGGCGGCCATGTTGGTGAATGGTGGCCATGCATGTTGGCTTTCCAAACTAAACCTCTGGGAATTGAACTCTATTTTTATGCAAATACTTTCTTTTGTTTCAGTAAACCAATATGGCCGGTAGTCATGTGAATGAAAACGCTTTATAGCTATATCCTATTCTAAAAACAATGATCCCTTCTAGCAAACCATTTTAATTTTTATCTGCCTTGATCATCAGTTTTTGAGAAAAAAAAAAGAAAACTAAACTAAAGTATGCAATACGTTACGATACAATGTGGTACAATACAATAAGATACGATAAAATGCGAGACAGAATCAATTCCATGTAGTTTTCTTTTATTATATAAACGAATCTATCGCTCGCCATTTTTTTACTGATTGTTTGCTCTAACAACCTTTAAAACGCGGGAAATGACGTCATTAATATCCTCGTTAGTAAGGATATGGAAAATACGCCACGCCAGTCCCAGATGTAGTTTCGTGTAAATTTTACAAGTGTTGTATTTTCCAGTATAAAACTCGTGTCTATATAATAATTAAAATGCGATAGGATACGATAAAATGCGAAGCAAAATAGACTATCTTTGTCAGAATTTGCGTCCCCTAGACTTAAAGCGTCACCACAAGTGGTGAGCCAATCGAAAGCTCTCTCCTACAAAACGATCAATTTTAATCTGTCTATACTAATAATGATTATTGTCCAGTGTTAATGAATGATTGACCAAAATGAAATGCATTAAATTAAACCATGTCATTAAACTATCGATAGTTTTATTTCTGTACAGTGTACATTTTACCATATACTGTAATAGCCGTTTATATGCAGCGTTTTAAATATTGCCTAGATTGGCCTGAAAAACCCAGACGGGCTGCTCAATAAGGCACAGTCTTAGTGTCAACGGTTACACCAAAACAAGTGTTTCTGTCCAATATATGATCATTTTTTTCTTAGCACAGAATGAAATAAATACTGAAAGACATTACTTTACTTCTTTGTTCAGGAAAGATACTGCTAATCTCATTGCGGACGCCCTGAAATTCATGTACACGCCATGGCCTGACAACGGTGATAAGTACGCACTAAGAAGCCAGCTCGTAGATCTCGTTGGTGATTACCTCTTCTTCGCCCCCAGTCACGAGGTGGCCGATATTCATAGCAAAGTTGCTCCAGTGTACATGTACGAGTTTGCCCATCGTTCACAGGCGAGTTACGCTCCTGAGCCGTGGATGGGCGTGGTTCATGCTGAAAACGTCCCCTTCGATTTTGGGATTCCGCTGCTCCCGAACTTTTTACCCTATTATAGCGAGGGTGACAGGAATGTCAGTTTGTTGATCATTACCATGTACGCAAACTTTGCCAGATCAGGCGATCCTTCAGCCAGCGGTGTCTCGTGGGAGAGATTCAACTCGAGTCACAGAGCTTACGTGCGAGTTGACACAAATCCCAAGATGGCGTCGTCGTTTTATCCTATTCGAATGGCTTTCTGGAATGATTACCATCCTAAATTGGTTAAAGCGAAGTTTGAAACCAACAAGGATGGCTTCAGCGGTGCCAGCCCTGCTGTTACCATGGGAACGTTTCTTCATATTGTACTCAGCATTATCATGTTCTTAGTGTGAATGCGATTTTCAAGAGCGCGGGAAAAGTTTTCTTTGATTTTCGGCTGGTTTCTTCAAACCTGAAATGAAGTATGGTTTGGGGAGTACAACTACTACAGCGACAATAACAATAACATTTAACGTGAGAATCAAACACGCTGCACATTCGTTATAAGTTTTGGTACACTTCTTCAACCCCCGTACTAGGCCAAACAACAACGCGAAATGACCAAATTCTAGGTTTTGTGGAGAACGTGAGAACATACCGATGAATTGTTCTCTGCATGGATGTCTTAACTTAAAATGCCGTTACTTACAATTCTGTTCCTGGATAGTTCGTCCACATTGTACGAGTTGAACGATTCAGTAGTTCGAGAAACGTAAAGCTGAGGTTACGTTTTCGTTGGCGTTGCCGTTGGCGTCGTGGCTGCTTTAAGGGGAGCTTTAGCAAAGACCACGGCGGTAGCGAAAACGTCATTATTAACATGAATATAATTTGCGTTTTTCCAAACGTCGTCGCGATTATTCCAACTCGCTTTAAATGTAAAATGTAGGTGAAATTCCCTGGAGTTGAATTCTATGATGCCGTACCCAAGTATAGAAAGAGAAAGAAATGTTCGTTGTCTTGTATTCACGTTCTCCATAAAACGTTCCATCAGGACACTTCACGTCCTAGTCGTGCAGTGACGGCAAGTTAGAAATGTACCAAAAAAGTGTAATGCACGTGCAGAGTTGTTGTTTTGCTTATTTTACTATAAGGGAACTTAAGCAACGACGACGGGGACGGCGACGACAACAAGTACGCCACAGAACAATAGGTGTAATGAGCAAAATTAATCACTCAGCTCTGCAGGTGTGTTATATTTTTTTGTACATGTCTCTGCCGTTATCGTTAACACAACAACTCGAAATAACCAAATTCAAGGTTTTGTGGAGAACGCGAACACAAGGCGGTAAATTTTTCACTTTCCTACCTTACTTGAAAGCAGTTCCTATCAATTTAGTTCCCAGATAATTCGCCCACATTGTACAAGTCGAACGAATTGGAATAATCGCGAAGTCGTAAAAGTAACGCGAAGTTAGCGACCTTTTCGCTGGCGTTGCTCAGTGTCGTCCGCCAAGTTGCTTAAAGTCCCTATTTAAACCATCGTCACGCCGTACCATAATATTGATGCAGGTGTTCAACTACCCCATCAGCAATATGTATAATTTTCAAATGCTTTTGAAGCATTTGCAAACGTTGCTGTTCTATATATCAAAAAGAAATCTGCCTGGACATTAATTGAGTGTTTGTTGTACAGCGTAAGGTGAAAAGGAAGAATGTATTCTCATAGGCCCCTGACCCCGCCCCTGACTTACAGTACGAAAACGGAGGAACAAGGAAAAAGGTTGAATTATTCCAAATTATAGTGGGATGCCACCACACACATCTGATTTTATAATTTGTACTGTATTAATTTTTATCTTGTATAAATCATCTGTTGTAATACTTTGCTTTCTATGTTTTATTTACACAACATTTTAATGTTGTGTAAATAGTGTGAAATAAATGAACCATGAACCATGATGTCTTTGTCTGCTTAGTGTGCTTAGCTGAGCCGTCTCTTTAAACGTTTCACCGGAACGTGAAGAAGTTAATGCCGCCCATATAACCCCAAGTCGTCTTTGAATGAATGAATCACTTTTATTTTAATACGGTAGTTCAATAAGTTAATAACTTCTTTAGATGAAAGCCCCATGAAGTCGCGGGTCGCGGGTAAATTGTCGCTAATCCTAACCCTAACCCGCGACAATTAGATTCTCCCCTGATTTAGGTATCACTATGAAACGATGGTTTGACGGCGTTTGATAGACTCAGAGGGAGAGAATTCCAAATATTTTTCCCCTGCCGGGAGAGACTAAAAGAGACTTTTAAAAACTAGACTTCCACACAGTCGTTTTTAGGGGAGTCCGTATTTTCTCCTCCCCGGAGGTAATACGAGTCCCCTAAAAACGACTGCGTGGGAGGCTATTTAAAAATTGGCTCGGAGAGAAATTTGAGGAGAATGACAGACCTCCTGAGCAGACGAATCAGTATTTTTTGCTTTTATCAATGCATGCCTTTTCTAATGTTTCATTTTGATGAGCTCACCGCTGAAATAATTAAGTCCTTAAGATTATTATTATTATTAACCATACATGAAAACAATGATAAGAATTATGGTTAATGCTTATTGATTGAACTTTACATCAATAGCAATAAGAACTAAGTCCACTTCGTCGCTTTCTCCTTCTGGTAGGATATTGAGTTTAAAGTGTATATTTTGAAATGCATCAGGAAGTCGATCTTTTTAAATGCTTATGGATGCAAGCAAAAAAACTGTCCACTCGGTCACGGTCGGTCGTTCAGCTGTTCATCCGGTTTCACTATGTTTCTTGTTCGTTCGCCGTTCATGCCAGTGGACGCTCGCTGGCCCTTTTTTGTTTAGTCGCTTGTTCATCCGCTCGTTGTTCGCTTGTGCGTTCGTTTGAACTCGTTATATAGAGGTTCGTTAACTCGATCACATAATGTTGCGCAATTTACTTGACTCTGAGACAACTTCCGCTCAGGTTGTTGAAACATCAGGGAACTTATTAAAGCACAGACATTTTTAAGCCACTGACGGCAACCGGAAATTGAATTTTTCCTTTCTTGGAGTGTTTTCAAGTCATCGTGTTTGTAACGTCAAGCCAAGGTCATCAATAAGAGTTTTTCCTGTCTTTGGTAAGGAGCAAAACCACACCTAAAAAGGAAACATTCGACTTCCGTGGCTCACGAACGTCAGTCACCTCAAACAGTCCTTCTCAAGACTTCACTTGACCTGGATGATCATAATTTACCTACTTATGAGAAGACAAATGAAAAGCGCTTCGTAACGCTATGAGGACTCTTAATTGTTTTGTCAAAACTGGCTCCAACGCGACGCTCTCTTAGAAAACCGAAGAGTCAAGGGAAAAAACATTGCAATTAATCACATGTAATCAATTTCCCAAGAGCCAACCACAGACCCTATTTATAGTTTCAGAAATTTATTAGTTAAGAGAATGGAATTGTTTATTTTTTCTTTCAGTCCGTTTCATGAGGCGTTAAGCCTTTTAAAGTCATACGTACACATAAAGCTACATAACCGTCGACCGGTTAGCTCCCGTCTCACAACCCTTGTTCTTAATAATCTGTGGGACGTTAAAGAATCCACACACTGTTTAAAAAGAGAAGGGGACGTAGTCCCGGTGTTGTGGTAAAATCTCTATCTCTCAATTCATCTGTCTTTCACATTCATTTGTGGGTTGGTGAGATCAAAATATGGATCGGACCTGATCAGTGCCTGCTAGTGGCGCCTTTACATGCTGACGTCCGATCTCACCCCACAGAAGATTTGTAAACTGCCATGAGACTATGTGATATGTGAGGTATCTAAATACTTTAACATTATCATCATTACTTTTGTCTCCTACAAAAAAATACCCACTCACTGTCCAAACACCAGTTTTTTTTTCTTTTTCAAAAGACTAGCGTGTCGGAACAGACGAACTGACGTGCGTGACTAAAAATATTACATGATAGAACATTAACTAGCAAATTAATTGAATGAATAATGTCATGAAATATATCACAAAGGTGACAATGATGAAACTGCGCGTATCTATTGAGCTAAACTAGACGCATAACTGCGTGTACTCGGGCTTCTCTTATGGAAATAAACTTTGTGTACAGGAATAAATATATCTCTAGATAATGTTGGCCAGTTGCCCAACAACAAAACCGCGACAAAGGAGGTTTTTGTTGTGGCCGTTTTAGCGGTCAAGAAATGCTTTTGGCGATTGATCGACGATTTAAGTATTTTACAGACAAAATGGACCAGATGGACGTGATTTGGACCATCGGCTTCAAAGCGAGCTAGGAGAACATCTATATTGCATACGTATTTACATATCCTTACATGAGAATAATTACAATAAAGATAGATTTTTAGATTTTTTTATTTTAATTAATATGCACTATTTCAATAGTTTACTACAAAAGGAAATTACGATACATCACAAAAGTAACATAAGGACAATATTAAATAATATAAATCATCAACGGTAAAATGTGCGCAGTGACTAAAGGAGCTTAGGCTTTCGAGTTGGTCATTGCCACGTGCAGCTAACTGGCGTATAACGGGCAACTGAACAAGTAGCACAAAACAAAAGACAAGAAAAGTAAGAGTGCATTAAATCATACTACAATTTTTACATAAAAAAACAACAGAAATGATAATTAATAGTGAGGGCAGAGAAATCAAAAACTCATTGGGTAATTAAAAGGTACAATTTGTATTGATTGTAGAAGCTGTTATATGGGACTTTTTTTAGTTTAAAGGGAATTTGTTCCCAAATTTAAGACCCAGCAAGTGCAAAAGTGGTAGCTCCGTAATTATTCCGTATCCTTGACCGATGAAAATTAAGGTTCAATACAAATTTGGTGTTGTCGCTATGAACTTCAGAGGCAAGAGTAAGGGTTCCTTTGAAAATCATAGGGACGTTAGTAGTATTGTTAGTAATCTTATGTGTGAAAAAGGCCACCCTAAATTTTTAAATGATTTTAAGTGTAAGATTTAAGTATGGCATAGCATTGTATGGCATAGCATTGTCCCTATTATAAGCAAAGAACATGCTACGCACACATTCATACTTCGCATAGCGAGATAGCATTTTTTTCCGCACCTTTATTGTCACCATTAAATCGTTGAATACATTTCCAGTCAGGTAAATAGCTTGGTCACGATCATCGAATGTCAAAATAACAACATTCTCTGCAAAGACATCTACATACGGCATGAAGAGCTTGACTGCTCATTTGCGGGCATATGCGATTGCAATAATTGTAGAGAGACCATGATAAAAACAAAGCAAGATAAATTCAATAAAATCAATACGAAAGCAAAAATTAAAAGAAAGAATACAGTTACCCAAAAGCTGGCCCAAAAGCTGCCGTTGAAGAGTAAGCTTACTCATGTCGTTTTTATAAAGCAACTTAGCTTAAATAATGGCGTTCCTTGCATCTTCGAGAAGACTCTTGCGTTTATCAGGGTAACTCTGTTGCATTTCAGTAGTCCAGTTATTCGTAATGTTTTTAAAATTGTTCAATAGCGTCAGTTTCTCGAAATATAGATGATTCTCTAAGTGTTTCAAACTCCATAGATAGCTCACTAAATCTACTGAGGTTTCTCGATAAAGGATTCACTCGGAAGGGTTCGCTCGTAAAGGTCTGTCGTAAAGTTCATGGGGCGACCTGTTCCAAAATGGACACTCGTCATGTTTTAGTGTGAGTCTACCATGGATTTAGCGTATTAGAAATAATGTAGTAAGCAAGCTTACAATCCCTAAGTTCCACCGAAGACAGATAGATAGCTTCGCTTCGCAAACACTCTGCCAACACTCCGCCCATGTACTCCGCTAAAGTCCGCTGACCTTTTCTGCATACTCTTATACATTGCGCACGCGCAGAATACGTCAGAGCGTGATTTGTGACAGGAACCAAAACTGTGCCCATTTTTAAACTCGGAATTTCCTTTGTGGAAGACCGAGTAATAAGGAAGAGAAACTCGTGTAATTGTGTAATAAGAATTAAATTTAGTAGCATTACAATAGTGTAGGCTTGGGATTTTACTGTGCTCGTGATTGTAGGGAAAGTACTTGTTGCGCAAATGGAACTGAGTAAATCTACTACAATTGCAATGCAAGGTCAGATTCGAGTCAGAACGAATTGAGAACGGAAGTTTTAATCGCAAATGGAGAATAGTAAATTGTAGATTGGACATTGGAGATTGTTGGAAGGTTAGAATAAAACTTCAAAATGGGAAAGATACAGTCCTCTTCAGTTTGTAAACCGGCGAATGCGGAGCCCGTAAAAAATTCCGCAACACTGTTTACGTACCGGAAAATACTTATGACGTAAATGCCAATTGATTTGGCGTGACAAAGAACACGACCTGAACGCGTCTAATTTTAAAGTTGCTGAATAGACGATCAAACTTGTTAGTCATCAATTTATAAGCTTGCGTAGAGTTTGAGTCAAACAGAAGCAGCTCTCAGTGATCGCATACGTTACGAAGAGAGGCATGTTGGCGACTCGACTAACAAAGTTGTTCATATCGTGTGCATTGTTGCATCTGGTCGGGTCAGTGATAGTGTCAACAAAGTATGGAAAAATCGAAGGGCTTAAGCCGGTTTCGTACCCGAATGCCTCTGGTTCGTTCAAATCCGTCAGCAAGTTTCTTGGCGTTCCTTTCGCCGCTCCTCCGACTGGAGATCTAAGATTTAAAGCACCACAGCCGCTAAAAGAATGGAAGCCAAACGTTCGGCCGGCTAAAAAACACGGAGGCGTGTGCGTGCAAAGAAAGGGCTATGAAGCCTATTTCATAAAGGCTTGGACTGCAAATTTCTCTTACAGCGAGGATTGCTTGTATCTCGATGTCTACACCCCGAATGTCAGTTTGAGTTTACCAGTGATGGTTTACATTCATGGTGGAGGATACGAGATTGGTACTGCAGTCACCCATCCCAGCGACCTTCTGGCTCTCCAGGGGGTGGTAGTAGTTGTAATCCAGTATCGTCTCGGTCCATTTGGTTTCTTGACGACCGGGGATTCCGCGGCTCCTGGAAATTTCGGAATGTTGGATCAGGTGGAAGCACTGAAATGGGTCAAAGAGAACATTGCAAATTTTGGCGGGAATCCCAACAAGGTTACCATATTTGGAGAAAGCGCTGGCGGGTCGAGTGTGAGCCTTCATCTCTTATCGCCTCTATCCAAAGATCTCTTCCATCAAGCCATTGCAGAGAGCGGTGTAGATTTGAGCCCTTTTGCGATTCAGCCGACGTCTTTAGGCGTCCGTTTTGCCAAAGAACTTGCTGAAAAGCTCAACTGTGCAAAGAGTAACCATAACGCCATGGTAGCCTGCATTCGCGAGAAAGAGGCCAAAGACATCATGGAAGCCACCAAATTAATTAAATATAAATTTACTGATCACCCAATGTGGGCACCAGTTGTAGACAAGAACTTTCTTCATGACACGCCTCGGAATCTCCGACAAAGCGGAGGTTACAAGAAAGTGCCGCTGATAATCGGTTTTACCAGTAACGAGGGTGCCACGTTTCTTGGTTTTATGGTGAACGCCTCCTTTGAGCTGATGGAAAGCGTGAGCAACGGTGTGCGCCCAGCTTTGTTCAAATCATTTTTAACAAAGTTTACACATGTGCGGAACAGAAAGTAAGTTGGTAGTCAGTTAGAAGCTAGTACCTTTGTTTTGGATCTCTTGTAGTAGAATTGCAAGTGCCAGATGTCACTTTACGTCTAAATAAACCAAACTGATCCCGAAGAAGATGAGCGGTACTTAGTTGAAATATTGGCCCAAATAATTTGCTCTTAGCCGTAGTGTCAGCTTTACAATTAGTTTGGTTCATGTAATCTTCATGTATAGAAATTGCAATTTAAGCATAGAAATAGTAATCAGATGAGTCGACCATGTATAAATGCCGGATTTTATCCTCCAATATAACCCTGCATTTCTACAGTTTTACTGGTTTTGCATTTGATACAGTTGTTAACAGCACTTGTCTTGCCTCTTTTTTCAGGAGAGAAACCGCTAACCTCATTTCAGACGCCTTGAAGTTCATGTACACGCCATGGCCTGACGACAGTGATAAATACGCACTGAGAAGCCAACTTGTAGATCTTGTTGGTGATTACCTCTTCGTCGCCCCAAGTCACGAGGTGGCTGATGTTCACAGCAAAGTTGCCCCGGTGTACATGTACGAGTTTGCTCATCTTGCAAAGACGAGACCAGGTACGGAGCCGTGGATGGGCGCGGTCC